>NW_010177566.1:0-30735 GCF_000695765.1 Mesitornis unicolor
ATGGTTTAGTGGGCATGGTGGTGTTGGGTTTTGGGTAATTTTTACTCATAACTTCTGTATGGGAAAATAAAACTTCCAATGTGACCCTGTTACTGTCAACTACAGAGGGTAAATTAGATTTTTGTTTCGAGAAAGTATCTCTGCAATGCTTGGTGTGCTATTAAATAAGGGATTTAGAGAGACCAATACATGTTGTTGGAAAAGAGAGATTGAACACATTTTATTAAGTGGGCAAATGCCTTCAAAGGAATTAAAAACACTGGGTTGCAAAGGGTTCTATAATCCAGGAGAGAAAGTGGAACAAGAGCAAGGTTTTTAAGAGCGTGACTCAGAGTAATTCATACTATGTAAAGTGTACGCTATTCCTAAGAGTGCGACTGAAACTGGCCCAGCCTTCACACCAAAATACAAGAACACAAAGTGTTGGAACAAGCAGCATTTTTTTGGCGAAAGCCACTGTTTCTCCCTACACACTCTGTCTTGGCCAAAAACCAAGCTATTGGTTGTATGACTAGGCTTAACACAGAAAATGTCACCACATGATGTTTTTTAGGAGTCACATTAGGAGATCTAATTGGCAGTTCTGACTCCACACCTCATTCATTCACAACCTTTTATGCCTATAAGATAGCAGTTGTTTAGCAAAAATAACCCAAACAAAGCATAGGAAAAATATTAAAGAATCCAAATGAAAGTCACAGCCTGTCAACAGGTAAGTCTGGATACCTCTGGTCATATCTGGACATGAAAGGCTTTATAGCAAATAGAAATATGCACTGCTTTAACCAAGTGCCTGCTGTAGAGACAGAGCACTGAAAACAAAAATCAATAATGATAACAGTTACAGTAATATTATTATTGCTAATAGTTTTAGGTGAAACTATTTTTTTCATTATAGTTGAGCTTAGAGTACCTTCAAACAAAATTGAAATTAACTTTGTAATAACACACTGCACACAATTCCAAACTAACAGAATCGTTTTGTTTTGAAAGGCCTGAAATCAAGAACTTCTTAGGTCTTTCCGACACTTCTTTCTTTCAGATCACAGCAATTTGATTATATCTATCTGAAAGAAAGCAGAATTTTGCTTTTAAAAGCAGTTAACCTCCCAGGAACACCAGAGTGCAAATGGGCACAGTGAGAGCCATTCATAGCCTGGTTAATTACAGGGTGGATATTTAATAACGCACCTCCAGAATTTCCCTCTCTGAGGGAGAATAATTTCCCTGTAATCTCTGCAGACACTGTGCAATGGTGCCCTAGGAAAACCACCTGACATTTTAATCCTCTATTTTGCTGCAAATGACATAACCGCTTAAATAAAACTTTCATCCGCAAGGAGCAGTTTCACAGACTACTCTGACAGTGCTAATATCAGCAAGACACATGGTCTTGCTTGAGAGTACCCAAAATGTCTTCATAAAAGCCCACGATGGACTGGAACGGAGCAGCAATAAAGCCGCACACTTTATATCACAAATACCAGATTTTTACCCGAAGATTATACCACGTACTCACAGCTTTTGGTGAATTTTACCTATTTCTTTCATACAAAATTATGAAAAGATCTCTATAATGTAATTCCTACCATAGCAAGACATCAAATTAACTATGCTTTGAGCAGGATTTCCACATTCTTATGTTTTACAATAGTGCCTCTGAGTTTTACACGCTAAAACCCAAGAGCATCAGGCTTCACTGGCAGAAACAGTGTGTTGGGTCCATACCCTGCAGCCAGGCTAACCAGACATTAAATGTGCTAAACAGCGGTTGATTATGGACATCTTCCTGGCCAGGCTGACGACACCTCACAAGACTGACGTTATAGCACGTGATAATCCTCATTCCTCTACTTAATATCACCAACATTCACTGCCTTTTGTGCTCACAGTGAAATGGGAGGAAAAGTGCCAGCTTCTTCTTGCAAAGACTCCAAATCCTCTCCTCTCCTCTCCAGTCCATCTCCCCTTGCAAAGCAATAGACCTGGAAACATTTTGGTGATCACCTAATTTTCCTGAAGACCCAACACCTATGCCTCTTTTACAGTATTTTCCATCACATTTCAAACCTATCACCATATTGGATTTCTTTGAAGTCGCCAAGGTTCAACTTTAGTTTTTCAATGTGGCGTTTCCCCATCTCAAATCCCATGATGGATGTAGGGGGATCTGCAGAGGAAAGCATCAGTGCTGAGCCACTGAAAGGAGAGTTGCCAGCAGTTGCCTTGTGCAATTTTTAAATAAGTAAAATTGGCCATGTCAATGGTTACAAGCTTCAAGCAATCTTTTTTTTTAAATACCAACCCTTGTTATTCTACAAAATGCACTCACTAACCTCAGCTCATTATCTATTTATGCTTAGCTTTTAGTATTTTTCTCCACCATTACCAGTATTAATAATTTCATCCTTTTTCTACACCATTATGCTCTCATAAATTTCTGAGTTACTCTAAGTTATTGCATTACATATTTATGCAGTGATACCTCTTCAGTATAAGGCAACTTTTGTTTTTCTAAGACAATCCTTATCCTTGAAATTCATCCGTTGTTTTTCATAGCCTTCCATGTTTTTATTCATGGGTTTCTGTTATTGCATTTTGTTTTTCTGTTGCTATTTGTACCATCAAGAGACAAGAGAGTGCCCATATTTCCATGTGAATTCCCAGCGTGGCACATTGGCATGTACGAACCCATTAAACAAGGTACTGCAAACGACATTAGATATTAGACAAGATCTGGAAGAGAGGGCAGCCAGGGAGCTGATAAGGTTGCAAGGAATTTATTCAAGATAATCAAATTACTCCTGCTTGTGAAGATTTGAAGGGCAATAAAATGGTGGATGAAATTCAGAATCTGTCATTACAAAACAAAGCACGTAAGAAATAAAAGTCTGTACCTTTTGTACACAAGAATAGAATATTACATTAGCCGTTTCTCCAGGAAAGACTGCAGAGGCGTCAGAGAAATTTGTTCAGAAACATCAACTAAAAACCCAACAGCAAACAGAAAGACAACAAGAATATAACTGAATACAGGGGAGAAAAAAAATCAAATGCCATTATTATCTTTTCCTCGCATCCCACCCACCATTTGCAAGCTCTTTTTGTACTGCTGCAAAGGCCAGTATCAGAGAGTGACCACAGACTGGGCTGGGTGGGAAGGGACCACACACTCCTGTCCTTACAGACCACAAACACTGCTCTGTACCAAATGAAGAATGAACGAACTACACCACTGCCTGCTACGTAGACACCGATTTCAAGTGCCACAGTAGAGCACAGCTGTTAGCTAATGAATCCAGTTGACTTTAATCTCGCTGTAAATACTTATGAAGGAAAATATTTGAGTAGGCCATGCCAAACTGGTTTTGATCTTAATCACTTAGTGCCCGAGCATGATATGCAGCCAGAATAGCCACACATCAAAGTGGCAATAAAAATAATTTTATATTCATAATGGAATTTTTCCAGCAGTATAATGCTTAATAGAGATTTTTAATTTATTGTAAATAAATGGTGCATGAAATACTTTTTATGCCTGAAACACTAGATGTAAAATTGCATGGGTAAAAAATAATCTGATTTTACTTTTACTGAACAGATTCTGAGTATTTTAAGCCCCACATGCATCATTAGGCAGCATCAGTGATACCTCTCACATTTTCCAATTAATGGCTCTTAGATGAGAATTTCCTCCCCCACCTAGTGCCATACAGCACCCCATTACCCAATGCATGAACTGCCTGGGTTTGTTGTTATATGTGGCTGTGTGTCAAAATAACCTGACACAGGCTTTGCACACCAGGTCCCTACCAACACCTCTGCACAACAGAGCTTGGAGATGTCTCCTCATCTCCTGTCACTCCTCCTCTGGGTTTTATTTAAACCAAGTTTGGTTTGGCTGAGAGGCTCCATGGGCCACAGCTTGCAGCTCAGACCCAAAGCATGATCATAACCCAAGGGTAAGGGACATCTGAGTGCACCAAGAGCTCTCTATGAGCCAAAGTAAATCACAGTCAGTTCCTGAATAGTTGTCCACCCTGAGCACAGGAAAAATGAGCCTGGATGGCAGCAGATGAGCATTTCTCTCAAAGCAATCACTATTTCACAGGTATCAGGCCAGATTCTTACGGAAAATGTGTGAAACAAAAACAGAAAGATGGTTTTGAGAAATATAATTCATAATTCTACTTGCTACTAAAACCTGAAAAACCAAGATATCAATATGATGCCGTATAATTGCCCTCTTCACCTGTGTGTCTGGGTTTCATAGGCAATGCACCCATCTCTCTCTGCACCTGTCTGTCTACAAACCCGATCCCTCAAAGCAATCTGATTTCTTGCTTTGTTTCCACTAAAGACCACATAAGAAGAGGAAGGTTATTACCCCAGTTATTGGCATTTTTTCTTACCAATCATTACTGACCGATTACAAACCATGGTTGGACCTTCCCACATCAGGCGAGGGTGGGAAGGGAGGACAAAGCTTGTTCCTAAGAGGGGGCACCAGGCCAGCTCCATTCATTGTCTGCAGATGTCTGCCTGTTGCTGCAGAACATGCTGTTCTTCCACGTCTGGACCCGTATAATGGGGCTACTCATGTCCAAGGAGGTGGTCATCTTGGTTAATCCCAGCCACCAACCTGCACAGCACACAGCTATACCTGACAGGACCACAAACAGCCTTTCCTATTCAGGGATATAGAACCACAGCGTGGTTTGGGTGCGAAGGGACCTCACAGTCTCCCCAGCCCAACCCCCCATGGGCAGGGACACCTCCACCAGCCCAGGCTCCTCCAAGCCCCATCCAACCTGGCCTTGGGCACTGCCAGGGAGGGGGCACCCACAGCTTCTCTGGGCAACCTGGGCCAGGGCCTCACCACCTCACAGGGGAGGATTTCTTCCTCCTGTCTCTGCAGAAACTCATCTTCCAGTCCAAAGCACTGTTTGCTCCTTCAAGGAGCAAGATCAATGCCTTCCCATTGGCAACAGTCAAGTGGGTCAGAGTTGCGTGAAAAGTGTCTAAAAGCACAAGATGTAGCACAGGGACAGGATTTTAGGTCAGTTCACGGAACAGCAGGGGTGCAGCAACAGCCTTTCTGTGCCTCTAAGTAGTAAAGTCTGAGCAAAAACAGAGTACTGGAAATGAAAACCAGGAGGAAATAGCGGCAGATACACATATAGACTAGGAAAACAAACAAATGAAAAACACACAAACAAATGAAAAACACACAAACAAATTACTGCCAACAAACCAAACCCTAGGTTTTTTTCTAGTCTTTGACAAGAAATCCATTTTAACAGGAATCAGGCAGAGACCAGAAAAATAGGTATTGAACATGAACAAAAGTGACAACTGGCCTGGGTACAGCAGGCAAGCAGAAAACACCGCTTCTTCCACACACGAGTCCTGACTGCAACCATCGGACATGGCACGAGGGGAGGGAGGAAGAACATTGATGAATCAATATCTATTGAATAGTGAAACATTTTTTAATGCGGGAAAATACCCCAGCACAGGAGGCAGGGGCAGGAGTTTCTCCAAGTCACCACTGCAGCACAGAAGGGAGACCAGGGAAGCACCAACAAGAGCAAATGGCACAAATTTATCCAAAGGGGTACGTCAAAGGGATGCAGAAAAGGCTCATACACCTCCCCGTGGATTTTGCTCTATGGTGGGTCTGAGAATCTCATCCAGAGAGACCACAAGATGCCAGGAACATGTAGCCCTTCTGCATTTACTTACAAATGCAGAGATTTCATTCTTAATGTGAGTCAAATTGCAAGGTTGGTGGCTTTGCCCTTTGTGACCAGCCGAGGCAGTGAGAGCCACTGGAAAGCTTTCAAATTGCTTTTTAAAATCAGTGTTTCTTCTCCATTAACTTTTAAAACGTATGCAGATTGTGGGATAATTGCTGCACGCTGTAAATCGTGACTCAGATGAGTAATTCCCCTTTCCAGCAGACAGGACACAGACTGAGCTCTGGGCTTAGTACAGGGGGTTTTGGGAGCAAACCCTCAAGATTCAGCCAACAAGCAAAGTTCTTGTACATTAATCTATCTAAGCCCTTTCAGACCTGTCTGTGGGTCTTGTCATTCCAGATGCGCTTTGTACACTTCTGTCATCAGGTGGTCCCATGACTCCCCTGATGACTTCCCACTTCTACTCCCAGCTCAAGCATCCCTTGATGGGTGCTCCTGGGATCCTTTTTTCTACCCATCTTAATTTCCTCTTCACATCTGACCTGCCATGGTGTACAGCCTCTTCAGCTCTCTGCAAATTTGAAGCAAGACAAAATTCATAAACTTCCAAGATCAAAACTCAATCCCCTACCACTTCCCAAAACTTTGCAACGGCATAAATCCATCAGTAAAAGGGGAGTTGTAGCAACAAAATTTCCCAAGCATGAGACATATTTTTTCCTCCAAGTATTATTATTATTCATCCTTCTGCTTTATCTATAAAGCAAATTTGCCTGTTTTTCAGCCTGAAGTCAACATAGTGTATGCCAGAAGAGGCAGGAAAGACCATTTTAGTGGTCTTTGTGGCACTTGGGGACATGGTTTAGTGGCCATGGTAGGGTCGCGTTGACGGTTGGGTTTCCCAACCTTAATGACTCTGTGAATCTAAAGAGGTGACTCCCTGCTCTATCATTCCTGTTTCCTTGGGCTTGGGATGGTGGTCCTGCTGTGTTATAATGTGATAATGCGATATCTCACCTGGAAAACTTTGAGAAAGCTGCACTCACCATTTCCAACAAGAACTCACCCAGGTGAGTGAACAGGCAGGGTCCATCATTTTGTTACTGTGACTACAGAAGATGCTCCCCCCATCATTAGAATTTGTATACAAACCAACTGCTTCACTGCATTTGTAGCTCGACTCAAGCTAATGCATCCATGTGATCACAAAAAAAAACAACCAGCATTTCTGGGTAGTGTCCATGCAAAAGAAGGAGCTCGGAAAAGGAAGAATCGATGCCACTTTGAAGGTGTTGGAATGAAATATTGATATTTTAAGTCTACATTAACACTAATGGCAAAACTATAAATCATGGACAGGCTTAATAAAAAGGATCCTGTCTTGTGACTGCTCAGAAGAGGCCTGTGATTGATTTTTAGCATCAGTCAGGTAATTCTGAGATCAATAGGACACAAAATCCACCTATTTGCTTGTTAGTAACAGAATAAGATTTTATAATGCTGACAGACTCGATGCTTATAAAGCCCATTTAAAGTGTAAAGAATGTGCATCTGCTAGCTATGGAATTGAACTTATTTAATACAGACTGTTAGCTATAAAATTAAGTTTAAATTAGAGCCCTCTTAAACTATATGCTTGTACTTCAAATCAACCCCATGAGTAATCAAACTGGTAAAAAGTAAATAGAAAATTGCAAAGGTTTAAAAAAATTAGTGCATAACCATAATAATCCATAGTGTACCTCCCCAGATAAAGCCGCAGGCTGACAGAAAACAAGCTGTTTCTGCCAGGTAAGGCTACTCGAAATTGGCTGCCGACAATGACGAGAAAGGTCACATTTATTCGTAAGGCGTCGAAACGATGGAGCAATCCCTCCAGGGATTTTCAGGTTGGCCTGGGAAAGACACACGGCAATAAAAATGCAAACCAACTCGAAAACTGCCCTTGGGATGCCACCCAAGCAGCAGTTAGATGTGACCGATGTGATCTGCATACGCTCCAGAAAACACATTCAGACCTGCAGGATCATCTACCATGGATACAGGAGGCCAGAAGCATGGGAAAATCAGAATATTTTGTGACAAAGTCTTTGGAATATACACATCACACTGATTTTCTCACAGACAAGGTGGGTTGAGTCTCTTCTGAGGCCTTCAAATGGCTGACAGCATCCCTTGGATAAGCACCAAAACCAATGGGTTCTTCTCAGTGCGCCTAGAACATGCTTTTTCCACACAAACTGAGCAATAGCTCGTTTGTAACACAGGAGGAGAAAACAGACCACACTACAACTAAAAAATAAAGCAGCATGCTAGCAAACCACCAAGTTATCAACATTTCCAACACTGGCCACATCAATACGATCCGACTATGACTGAGATAGGAAAATTCCAAATAATGAATTTGGGAGAGAGACTGGGAAGCAGAGAGTAGCAGGAAACTTTTGAAAATGAAGAGGGATTTATGGTGCTAAACTGGTGATGGGAGTTTCATCGATAACTCCACACACCACTGAGGTGAGCCTGGTCGAGTGATCCCAGCCACTACTTTTACTCTAAAAGGGTAGGAGACCAGACAATTTCCAAGCTACAATAAATGCTTTATCACACAAACACTGGTCTTATCCTCCGCTGCAGGCCACACACACAAATCCCTCTTGCCCTCATTTTTTGCCAGATTTATGCAACCCATCTGTTCTGCTAAACTGTTCCTAGCTTTTAAAGCTGAAGTAATTGCTTTTTTTTCTTCCATGTGCTTTATGCATATTTATGATAATTTTACTTTTCCTAGCCAAATACCCTGTTTTCTGCAGAACCAATTATTCATAATCAGAACGACTGAATTGCGTGAAGTAGCCAGAAGACCTCCAATGGCTACAACATCGCTGCTTTCAAGCATGCTGCCATGCAGAAGTTAAAAGAATAAATCAAAACCCGAGGTATTCGATGTTCCTTATGGAAGGGGTATAACTGTGCTTGACCAGCGTTGGAGAAGAACTCATCACAAGTGTTCAGCACAGCCTAATTACTTTTCCCCAGTATTCAAGCCATTTCTACCCTGCTTATACCAAGCTCTGTTAAATCTGCGAGAAAGCCACGGAGAGCATTTTAGGAGAGTCAAGAAATCTATTAAGCATATCCAAAGTTTACTGACATTTCCAACCACACAAGTATTTCAGCAAATATCAAGACACAACTTTGGGGATTCTGCTGCGGTAACGTGGCAATAAGGAAAGGCACTTTGTGTCAGCTTCTCACCCCCAAAGGAAGATAATATTTAATAAGCACTCAGACAAATTCCCAGAAGTTTCCTAATACTTTGATGTTTCAATAATTGCCTTGCTTTAGCACCATTCCTAAACCACCAACATCTAGAAAAGGTACAGCCTGGAGGCAGGAACCATTCCCAGTTAAATCCTAACTCAGCTGGAGAATGTGCATCAGCTGAGCCCTCAGCTTCTCCAGAGACTCAGATTAATACAAAAAAGAAGAATATCTGTACTGTTCTGGCCGCTATGGTCATCACAGCAGAAAAATACACTGGATTAAAGGAGTGACTATTGCAAACTACCTTCAAACTCATGAGAGGTGCTTGGCCCTGTTGTCTGATTACCTACGGCTGTCCTCTACTCCCCGATGGACACCACCTTCCAGAGCAGCTGAGGACATTTCTGTGACATGGATTAGAAAAAATGTTGGTGACTACGAATAATAATAATATAATATAATACAATACAACACAATATAATATAATTATTATAATGATGGTGATGATGATGATATGACAAATCCAGTAAAATAGATTATAAAACATTTTATAATCCATGCGTTAAAATGCCTTGCCCATAATGTTTACGTAGCAGTTGCTGGAAGTGTGTGCCTCTTTATTAGCATGTTGAGCACTTTTATAATATTTGACTGCAGAAAAAATGATAAATAGGTGCTTAAACATTGGTTTCTGAAATGTTACAAGATGTGCTTTACTGCAAACAGAAGAAACAGATGAAAACTTTCTATAAAATTTAGTATTACAGGGAGTGTGTTCCTAGATTTTAAGCATTACAGCTCAAATTGGAAAGATCTTTGGAAAGCATTAGCTGGTGCACGAGCTACAGGAAGAGTGACTTATAGCTGTCATTTAATTAAAAGAGTGTCCTCCGCAGTCACAGTGATTTATAGTTGTACAGCCCTGACACAGAGACTGGAGAAGAAAAATGGCACTTTTTCCTGCTTGAGCTGCTAATGAGCACCAGGCTGTGTCACGCATGAGGGCATCGGTGGTCATTGAACACTGGAATAAGTGTCTCTATAAAAATGTAAAATAAGCAGATTAGGAACAAAGAATACGTACATTTTTGATTATTCAAAGGATTCAGCACTGAATGAAGGAACTGCCCCTCACCCAGCAAGGTTGGTGTGGGTCCCTCAAAGCCACGTGGAACTCAGGGCTTAACTCAGGAAGAGCTCACCCAAAAAGTCACCCCTCTTCTCTCCCACAGCTAAAATTTTTAAGGCATCATGGGTGGGAGCCAGAGTGATGCATCCTGGTTTAAATGATCAGATATAAACAAAGAGAACTACATTAAACTTCAGAAAGAGAAATCTGGCAGTGTTGGTTTTTGTTCCTATATTTCCCCTTCACTTCAAGCTCTCCTACCATTGCATTGACTGTGTTGCATGTTTCCATCAGCCTGGGAAAAGTCAAGTACTACACTTCAAGTTCAATGCTGTTCTGGCTGAAAACAAGGAAGATGAAGCTACAAAAACACCTCTCTGATCAGGCTTGTTCCCCATACAGGAACAACCAGATTGTGAACACAATCCTTCTTAAAATCCCTGCTTTAACAAATCAATTCAGCTGCAGACTCTTGTAACACAAGGTGGGTTTTAAAAGACTTTCATTAAAAGCTTCCAATCATTTCTGTGGCTTTTTTATTAGCTTTCTTTTGTTTATTCTTTACTTGTGTACTAGAGCAAGTGCCTCATCCTAGGAACTTTAATTTCACTGCTACCTGCAATGCAATTCAAAAGAATGGATTAAGAATACCCAGCAAAAACCCCCATATTATCAATCAAGAGAAGGACATAGAAAAGACCCGGGTCACAATTTCAGAATATCTTAAAATTAAATTACGGAACGGAATTATTCAAGACTTACCATATGATGTGGAATTAATGACATGATTGCATTAAGACTTAATCGAGCTATTAGGAAAATTTGCTCATTGAAGACAAAGAAAAGGAAAGTGGAGATAATGGGGGAATGGTAGAAGCAGCATCATTTGTCAATGGCAGGAGCTGCATTGTTATTAATATTCTGAATCAGACAGCTACCAGGACTATAAGAACCAGGTTTAGAAATAAGAAGATATCATATATTCTTTCCTATCCAAATGTACATTCAGAAAGAAGAGAATGAAGACTTCCCAGAAACTGAATAAGAATTTCTCACCCATGACTATGTTCTGGAGGCAGATCTCCACCTGCAGATAACATACTTGTTATCAGTGCAGATGAATGAGATCTGCTCTTGGTGACAAGTCTTCAGTATTGACAAGTCTTCCCATGACAACTCAATTCCTGCACTTTTCCATGTGCAGTATTCCAATCCCCCTGCTCCAGATAAAAGACTTCACAGTGGCATTGGGCACACATGGGCCTACAGAACTAACAAAATATCCCAAACAAATCTCACGATGGGTCAACAACTTTTTTCTCTCCAACTGGAACCATCTCATCAAATTATTAATCCACAAAATGTTAATTTATATTGGTATAACTAGCAACAACAGGTAACCAATTACCAATGCAGTAAGCAAATAAATACACACAATCAATACTAATCTGAAGCTGATGAAAGTAGAGTTCATAAATTTGGGTTAGAAAAGCAAAACTGTACAGCACTCCTGGATGGCTTTATCAAGAGGTGACAAGCCTTTGGTACTCAACAGTGGGGATGATCAAAGACTCCCGGTGACCATAGTCATCACAAGTTCTTGGCAAGCATTTAATGGAGCAGACTGGCTTTTGGTTCTAAGCAGAAACCAAGATCAAAGTTCTCCATAAAATCAAAATAGCCTTGTTCTTTGACTTTTGATATGTATTGGTACTGGACTACCAGAGTCCTCTGCAATTTAAGTCATCCAGATCAAGAACTGCCACTGAATCTCAGCAAGAGAAGCACACGTCCACCACCTCCGAGGGCAAACGTGCCAATGGCCAGTATCCACTCTGTTAAATGCATGACACCACAGCATGCACAAGAAACAGAGAAGCTCAAACAAGCAAGAAAAACCTTGCAGAGAGATTTGTGCACGTTTCTGCGAGATGGTCTGCCTCCATCTACACAACGTGAGAGTAGAAAACTGCTGAGAATTAGGTATGCTGTTAGTGTCACCCAGCCTGAAAAACAAGCTATCAGGAACAGAATAGGGAAGAAGAGACACAGCACAGCTGTCGCTATTTGCAACACAAAGTATAAATAGGAGATGGGTTTGCTTTCCAGGAATTTTGACATTTTCACCAAAAGTCACAACTCACTGCAAATCAATCACAATGTAGGAGTGCTCTCATAGGGCACCAGAGTGTTCTGCTCGCTCCAGCATCCTGGTGGGAGCAACAGGCACCATCGAAAATGAAAAAATTCTGCATGGCTTCACTCCTCTGGGCAGGTGGCAGCTGGGACATCGCTATGATTGTGCCAGAGGCTTTGTTAGCAGATGTCTGGCAAATCGATCAATGCAGGTGCTTCTCTCGCACATCCATCTATAACAAATCTGGGTGTCGAGTTGACAGCAGAGTCCAGCAATCCTGGCTTTAAGTGAAGCACCTGGAACACCAACAGAGTACAGAGGAAGCTGTGCACATTCTAGAAATGAACAAAACATATTCTGCAATCTGGTATGAATTTTAAAAATCTTGTTTGGGTGATTCAAAGTGCCTATTTGGGGCATGACATGATTTGAGTTGGGTTCATCCATCTTTTCATAGAATCACAGAATCATTCAGGCTGGAAAAGCCCTCTAAGATCATCAAGTCCAACCTTCAACCCAACCCCCCCATGGCCACTAAACCATGTCCCCAAGTGCCACATCCACACGGTTTTCGAACCCCTCCAGGGATGGTGACTCCACAACTGCCCTCAGCAGCCCCTTCCAGTGCTGACCATTCTTTAAGTAAAGATTTCTTTCCCAGTATCCAGTCTAACCCTCCCCTGGCACAAAGTGAAGCTGGTCTGTTCCTGTCAGCCTAGGTGCTTTGAGGCAGCTCAGGTGTCTTTAAGTTACAGAGCAGCCTGGAGAAGGGGCACTCAGCTTTGTGCCATTGCATGAGCTGGGACTGAACTGCTCAGTTTTCATACACCAAAGTGTAACAATGCCCACAGGTTCCACCCAAGGATGCTTTGAGACAACCCTGCTCCACACGTTTGCACAACACAAAGTCTTCTCTACACTTGAGATATCAAAATCAATAAATTTGCAATTTCCACCTTACATCTATGACACTTCACCAGAAATCCCTTAACTAGTTTCTTCTAGGAGTGCATGGGTCATTTAAGTAATTAAATCCAATCCTTTCTTATCACAAGACACTATGCCATTAAATCTCCTTCCATCTTACAGCCACCAAAGGCTTCATCTTCTTACCCCACTGCTCCCACTGAGCTGTTCCAGGACTTGACTCCCATGGTTGATAAAAGCCATTAAATTCTTTGTGCTCATGGCTCCATCAGAGAAAGGCCTCAGACTGTTGAGACGTAATTTTTGAGTCTTCCCATGGCTGTTAGAACACAAAATTATTCTAACAGCATCTCAAATCAAAGTGAAAGACTCAGACATCTTCTCACAAGACTTTAAAGTCTAACACTCACCTCAGATGTTCATGACATCCAGAGTACTACCCTAAGTCAGGAGGGGGCTTGCAACCCAGAAAGCAAATAAAAATGGAACTCAAAGTCATTACCATTTCAAAATTTAAGGCAGTTTCATGGATTTTTAAGATTTGACTCAGGATTTTTTACATGCCTGGAGCTGGCTATGTTATAGCTGTGAAGAAATCGATACTAAAAAGCTCAGGTCCTCCAAACTCTTATGAGCATCAATAGATGCTTACTTTGCCCTGTAATTTATCCAAATTAATAGGCAGGTCATTGGTAGATACACATTTGCTCTGTGCTGGTGTCTGCAGAGTGGGAAGGCAGCTGCTTTTCCTGCTCCCATACTCACACCGAGTACCAGTTGTAGACTTCACAACTGGTTTCTTGTACTCTTACGTGATGCTGAAATAGTTCACAGAACAAATACTCCTCAGAGTACAACCAACAGGATGGGGATTTTGCTGGTATCCCAAGTAATTTTATGAGGTTCCTTCATTTAATGAAACACAGTTTATACCCCATTTGCTGCAAACAGCTCAGCAAGTTAAGAAAGATATAATTAGCAGTTAGAGTCATACAACTATATCCAGGATGAAATTACAGCTCATCTTTCTTCATGCCTCTTACATAAAGGACTTAATCCTCTCCACACTGGGAACCCGTTAATTAACATTGATAGGCTCTGTACCAGAGTTATAATAAACCAGGAGCTAGAACTTGGGATAGAGGAGTCAAGTAGCAGCACCTCTTCCAAGCATCACATCTGGAAATGTGAGCACTGAAAACCTAATTAATGAAGAGATCTACATTCCCATAGGCACCTTGCTGTGGTGTTTGATGGCTGCACTTGATGATCTTGGGGTCTTTTCCAATCTTCATTTGTGATTCAAGACCAAGGCTTGGTAACCCCAACCCAAGAAGCCAGGCTTCCCACATCACTACCACAGTCCTCACTAAGCCCTGCTCAGAACCTCCAAACCCCACCAGCTACCTCTGAAAGCAAAGCTACAACATTTCGGTTTACGAGACACAAATCTGGGCTGTTCCAGCCCCAACACAAAACATATGTACATCCACCCTCTCCCCCCTCCACCTCCTCTCTATTTTGCCCAGGGACGCATCAGCTGCAGGCTGTCAGATGGACTCATTTGGGACACATGGGGTATTTTGTCCACTCAGAGAAAAAAACCCTAAAGTAATAATAATAAAATTCCAAGATTCTCAGCCAAATGCCCCAGTCTCTAATGCTGCACTCATGCAGAGGAGTCCCTCGGCAGCTGTTGATTCCTGCTCCAAGCAGCCTCTGCCTCCAGCAGCTCCATTTCATTCCCGTCCCTAAACAAGCAGACGTCACCAGTGAATTCCCGCTGCTCCTGGGGCTCTGGGTCGGGGTCCAGGCTTTGTTTGTATGGACACATACAGAGGAGCCCATTCTCACCCCTGCCCTGATGTACAGACCTCTGCGCAGCTTTGCAAAGAGCATCGCAAGCTGAAAAAACAGCACACACTTGCAAAACATCGACATTTTATACTTGCTTTCATTTGCTACAAAGTTTTCTATTTTATTTACACTGCACATCAACAGGAAAATCCAGACAGTGAAACATGTAAAAGTCTAACTTTTTTAGTTCCCACTGTGTGCAATTTCAGCTAACGTCTAATATCACTGGGAAAATATCTCAATAAATTAGCACATTTGTTTGTTTTGGTTTTTTCCAATGTGCATTGAAATTTGCTTTACTTCACAGGTGTGCTAACTGGCAAAGAAGGGGCTTTTTTATATGCATTAATTATAAGATTTTCATGGGATATCTTTGTACCACAAGTTAAGTTAATTTTTTGCAGACAGCTAAAACAAAAATACTATTAATACAATTTCACACCCCTCCCCCCAAGGTCAGTTTTAAATAAGTAAGTAATGAATCTGACTCCAAGAAACACATCTCACAGGAAGCAGACCTTACAGCCAGCTTGTCTGGGGTATATACAAGTTCCTTAAGTAGACACAGAACAATATTTTGTGTTTCTATTTAGCACTTTTATCTACCAGGAAAGCCAATTTACTGCTCCTCCAGTACTGAGGGGAAAGCAAAAATATTTCAGAAATAGTTCTGGGCAGAAGTTTCAAAGAATTTCTTCCAGTGAAAGAAATTGCTGTGCAGCTGAGACTTCTCTGCCACCCAGCTCTGTCTTCTGCGGGTGACAGATAGGAAGAGCAGACAGACCCACCCAGCCATACTTTATGACCCCACATACCTCTGCGTTTTGTTTCTCAATATCTTTTTTAATGACATTTGCCTGAATGGCTTCCATCATCTCACCTCAGCCTCTTGCTCTTGGGCTCCCAATGCCATCTGTCCTTTCGGATGCGCCCCCTCCCCAGCCACTCTTCCCCTGCCATAAGGGTGCATTAAATGGCTCCGCATTGCCAGTGTTGAAATGTCAGCGAGTTAAAAGCACATGCAGTCCTTACGCAGGCTTTCAGAGCTAGGCTTTTTGTATGAATTCAGAGTTTGGTTTTTTTCTTTTTTAAATCCAGTTGAAAATAAAACACTAAAAGCCTCTCTAGCTTCTGCTGCAATTCCTGTAAGAATTTGTTGTGCAAAAATGCGTGTACTCAGTGGTTTCTAGATGGCGCATTGGGAAAAGCTGCTTTCTGCCCAGAATTTGGTGCATCTCTTTATGCGGGTCCCCAACAGCCATGTGCCAAAGGGGAGACTTCAAGTCCTCTGAGCACTTCTAACAAATAGAAGAGATGCAATTTTTTCCCTAATAGACATTTTATAATAACACCGATGTCAACATCCCCCATGTTACCATTGCCCACTGCCCAGGGCTGGTGGCATCGCAGTCCCCAAGGAGAGGAGGAGGAACAAGGCTCTGGGTTGGGGTCTGATGCATTCGCAGCCACAGGGAGGGTCAGGGCTGGAGGCTGCAGCCAGGTCCTCTCACCCTCAAAGTGCAAGTTGTGGCCAAGCAGCTGGTCCTGGCTTTCCTTCCATCACAGCCATTTCTCAACAACTTCCCCTGTTTGCTTCCAGGCACAAATCCTGCAATCACACTATACAAACACTCTTCCTTACCATCAATTTTTTAAATTGCAGGCTTAAAAAGTTCTGTCACTACCAAACATGATTTTAAAGCCAAGAGCTTATTAACAGTCCAAAACCAGAGGATGCAGCAGCACCACCCAGCCCAGGGATGGGCTCAGGGCTCTCCAGACTCCACTGCTTCACCAAAAATTACTTTCAGCTATGGGTAAAGAGCCAGGCTGGGGCACAGCCCCCCAGGATGCTCAGGTGGGCTCAGATGGCAGGGAGGGTCCACGGCCGATTTCAGCACAGCGAGATGACTGTGCCATCTAGCTGCAGTCACCGCACTGCTGCACCTTACAGAACATTTCATACAGCTCTGCTTCCCAGGTGAAAAATAGCATATGCCATGCTGGATATTAATGTATGCAAAGGAGGTTACTTTAGCCAAGAAGTAAATTGTTACTAAGGAGAGCCAATCAAGCATACAGTTGATGGGAATATTTATTTTCCTTTTACTTACAGCTTTCTTCTATTACAAGCTTAGCTAGCACTAAGATTGCCATTTTGTGTTGCTTGTTTCTGCACTGGTTTATGTCTGTTTATTTAAATCCTCCTCTCTCACCAAAATATATCATCCTCCCCCTACATTTATCTCCTGTCTTCACTCTTTCTGGTCTCGTTTTCCTGTGTACCCCATCCTGGCAGCTGCAGCAGCCACGAGCACACAGCAGTGGATTTTAGGAGACGTGCAGAGGGCAACAGGGTTCAGCTCATCATTTCGGCAGCAAACACTGCCTTCAAAACAGAATTGCAAAGGCACGGGCTTTGATTCATCTGTACCGAGGATTATTTTAATGATGCAGAAACAAACTAAATATATTTTTAATTTCATATTTTAATTTGTCAAGAGCATCTCAGTAGCTTATAAATGAGAGTTAAAGTACATTTTATTCCGCCAGGAATAAATTCAGTCACTGGCTAAAATTAGATTAGCAGCTCCAGTGCCTAATTAGCAATAGGTTTAGAGGCTGCATTTTGGAACATTCTGGGCCATATCTCATTAACCCATCTTTAAGTAACTTCCTATGCTGATAGACAAGTTATGCATAAGCAGGGGTTCAGGAACAAGTCACAAATATAGGAGACATTTATGTAGTTTATTACTGGAAACTGAGGCAGGCCGCCCAGTTACAGGCTGGACTCACCGAGGCTCCATGCTTTGCCCTGACATGGACAGCAAGGATGGCAAAAGGAAGGCACCCAACAGCCCCTGAGGTGCTCTGCAGCCGGGGAAGAGAACGAGATGAAGTCCACAAAAGCACAGCCAGGTAACAAATGTGTCCAAATCCAAACCCAGCCCAGGCTATTCCTGCCTCCCACAGTCTGGGGGGTTCTCTG
This sequence comes from Mesitornis unicolor, assembly GCF_000695765.1. Classification (NCBI taxonomy): domain Eukaryota; kingdom Metazoa; phylum Chordata; class Aves; order Mesitornithiformes; family Mesitornithidae; genus Mesitornis; species Mesitornis unicolor. The sequence goes on from NW_010177566.1 coordinate 18,012, forward strand.
GGGACCTCCACTCTTCATGCTGCTCCAACACACAACAGCTATGGCATGATCAGCACAAAACAGTATTTTACAAGTATTAAAGTGACAACTTCTACACTTGAAATACATTAACTGAGAACACTCCTCCAACGAGACCAGACAGCAAGACCACAGAGCTGAGACTGAGCAAGGAGGACATCAGGAATAAGCTCCTGATCGTGACTGGGTTTTGCCACCCAGTTAGGACTAACACGGTCAAGGAGCAACCCAAGAACAACTCCTTTCAAGCCACTCGAGAAAAGTCAATGGCTGTGTTGGCCAAGACCTTCTCCTGAGGCCATCTCCATGGTCATGGCTCCAGCTCTGAGCTCCTGGGATGCTGTTTCTCACCACAGGACAGGGAGATCTGCCCAGCCTCCCACCAATGCCCTTCTGGGTGGAACATTTCGCCTCAAGGCTGGTGCAAATCAGGAGCTGTGTCCTCAAAAGCTTGGCTGGGGCAACACATGTCAGACATCATCAGGGCCCAAGGAGGGGAAACAGCCTTCAGCCCACATCCTCCCTAATCACACACAGCTCGTTAGCAGCACAGTCCACGTACCCTCCCCTCCAAACCCCAACGTGAGTTCACATTTCTGATTAATGTCTGCCAATGAGCAATTTCCTGCCTCTGGCAAAATGACTGTCAAAATACCCAGGAATATGAAAAATGGACAACAGTTGCTGGATGCTAAATATTGTTCATGCTTGATTGCTGTAATGGCATATCATCGGCTTTGAATGGCAGTCAGGCATTTGTTGCCATCATTAATATGGAGCAAGTTTATCACCCAACCTCCGAGTTCCCCCTCTCGTTTCCCCTTACATTCTCTTACTCCACAGCCATTCTTTTCTCATTTACATTTTTTTCTTAGCAGTACAATGATTTGCAAAATTAAATTCATTCAAACTTTTTTAATGTCCTCATTTCCACGCATCTTTTATTGCTTTTATTGCCATGACTGGGCTGCCTTTGGCTTATATTTCATCACGAAGCGTTTTTACAGGATCTCAGGAGCACTCTTGGTTTTCATTTTCTTCCTCATTAATAGATACATAATCACCACATGATAGCATTCCAAACTCTTTGTTTTTTATAAGCTTACATTAAAAAAGAATCTCTGTTTTTTTGGCAAAAGACAGCTAATCCTGGGTCTCCTGATGGCTGGATGAACTTGGCAAGAAAAGCATAAAACCATCTGTCCTGTGATTCCTTAACCTCTCCAGTGCATCAGATCGAACATTTCAGCCCAAAATTTCACCCAACCCTAAGTACTTTTTTTTCCCATGTGTTGTTTTATGAAGGAGATGCTGAGTTCAGCACAGAAGGAGCTTCACTTTAGTGCTTATGTCAGGTTAGAGAAATGAAATTATGAGAGTGATTTTAAGTATTTTAGTACTGTGTTGTATTTCAATATCCTATCAAGCACAGTACTAAAACTGAGCTAAAAACATGCACATCCCAAATACCAAACCACCTCCTAAGAACGAATTTTTCAGGTCAAACCAAGTCCCATGAATGCAGGAGAGTTTTGAATGTGATCTGAAGGAGCAGACCAGCAAACCCAGGGAGAAACACACTGAAACTTTAACGAATGTTCCAGTACCTAGAGTACTCAAAATAAGTGAAGCTTGTAAAAACACTTTAATTACCCATAAGGAGGTTAAAAATACACAAAAAATTGACATTCCACCTCATCCAAGGCAAAGTTAAACTAAACATTCAGGAACACCCAAGCACTGAACTTCTTTTGAGAGTCTGGACATGTTATTTAGGAAGTTTAATTACAGACTCAACTAATCTTAAAAAAAATTAAAAAGAGGTCCCCCAAAACACTGCAACATTTTCCCTCCATTTTCTGCATTCTTAGTGGCTTAATTTTCACAAGAATTAGAAAATAACTCAGAATTGGACTTGAGCTCAAGCTCCCTGCTAAGAATCTTGACTTACTGAAATCCGCTTAGGCACGCATGCAATGCCATCAGCCAGTATCGGTATCTCTGTAACAAAAACACCATTAATGTTGCTGTTTCATCTCAATCCTTCTTCACAATCCCCAGGTTCCCCCTGAAGGTCTCGCTGTCTCACGAGGTCCAGCACAGCCAAGTGCTTTCCCTCGAGACCCCTCCAAGGGCTGCCAAGTCCTTGCTCGCATCTGGTGTCCCCCTTTCCCTTCTGCAGAGACCAAGCCATGCATGGGTCTCCTTCACCCAAATTTTCTCGGCAATAGTGCCAGAGCTGTTGGGAAAGCCCTCTAAGATCATCCAGTCCAACCCTCAACCCAACCCCACCATGACCACTAAACCATATCCCCAGGTGCCACATCCACATGGTTTTTGAACCCCTCCAGAGATGCTGACTCCACCACTGCCCTGGGCAGCCCCTTCCAGTCCCTGAGAACCCTGATATTGCAACATATTAAAAGCAATCTTCCCCCCCCAGACTACCCAGAACACATAGTGTTCCTCATTATTGCTGATTAAAGAACACTTACAAGTTTAAATTGCTTTATTAAGACTGTTCTAATTACTATCATCTCCTTTGCTGCAGTAGCTACAGCAAGGAAATTAACCTTAACTGGCATTACACTAGACAACTTCCACCTTGGTATGTGTATGTTTTTACATATACATATATATACACACACACACACACACACACACACACACACACATATATCTATATATAGGTAGGTAGATAGTCATAGCTAGGAATAGTTCCTGCAGTAACACTACAGCTAGGTTTACTGCACCCCTGAAGCACAGTCCCAGAATCAACTATTCTCATGTCAATGTTGTTTAATGACAAAAACAAGTGTGTCCACAATCTTTTACTTACTTTCCCACTTTTCCCCAACGTATTGGTGTTCTACAGACCCTGTCTCTCTGTCCTTCTTGATCATCTACTGAAGGATGCCTCCCACAGGTTTCCCACACTACAAAAACCCTTGGATTAGAAAGGGGATCACTGCGGGCTCAGCCTCGAGTACAGCCACTAAATTAGTGACTGTGAGACTCCCTACTCACAAAAAGCTTTTAAACTACCCAGAACCCAGCAGCCTTTAAATATACCTGTAAATTCCCATGGAAAGCTATTACAGGAGCTATTTCCTAATGGTTTTCTATCATTAAAGCAATTTTCTTCTAAAGCATTTTCCATAAGCCAACTGTAGCAGCACCATATGCAATTAGTTGATTAAAAAAGAAAAAAACCAAAGCAAAAAAACAAAAAACCTTTGCAAAACAGCTCCCCTCTCTTCCCCAACATCACCATGTAAGAGAGGTTGACTGAAATCAGTGGGTGATGAACACCAGGTTACATGAACAGTTGGTTTACATATCAAATCAACCTGCATGTCTTGAATAGACATGAGACACAGCAGCACCCTCTGTTGCAGCAACTAAAACCTTAGTTCTGTCTAACGCTAGAGTTCACATTCATTAATGCATCTCCTCAGCTCCCTGCGTTCAGTTTTCTCCCAAATTAGCGCTGTTCTGCACTCCCACCGCAAAAGACAACTGCGTTGTTTGCTGTAATCCTATCAAAGGCACTGGAGTTGCACTGTGCATCAGCTCAGCCCAAGAGACATCATTAGCTACGGCTCCAAAACCCTTCCCTTGGTGGTAATCAGCTTTGGAAAGAAAATTAAAAATAAAATACCGCATAAAATCAAGCTGTTTATTATAAATCTTGATGCCATAAAACCCAAACCAGGAAGGGTTCTGCTCGCAACTTCTTCACTAACATTGTGCTCTAACCCTTTTGCAGAATATTGCAAAGTTCCTGGTTTTCTCCATCCAGCCCAGGTGATCACAGTAACAACTTAATTCACATGAAATTCTAGGATTCCTGCATTTCTTTTTCCAATAATATTATTTAAGCCCATAATATAAAGAAATCAATAAAATTTAGGGAGTGAGTTTTCTCCTTGTGAAACCTCAGCTAAAGTGCCCAGAGGAGCTGGGAGTAAAACATCACAAAAAGGGGTAGAAAATAAATGTGTTTAATTTTAACTGCATTATTATGGAAACTTCTTCTGCACAGATATGTTTCTTTCTGTAACAAACATACCTGTACTACTACCAATTCTTGTATTAAACTGTTAAGATTTCAAATATGCTAACAACAAAATTTTTGCTTTATGTTTTCATGACACATTTCCTTGAGACTGAGCACAAGTCTATAAAGGCCATTGAGAAGGGCCTTAGAAATACATGGAATTGTTCCAGCGAATGGCCTAGGCACCATAAACCCCAAGGTTTTTGTGCAATAGTTTGTACATCCCATTTAGGCCATTTTAGAAGATGAAGAAACACAGCAAGGGACCACGTCCTTCATTCATGGACTATATTTTAGATTAAACCAATAGCAAAAGCTTAGTTTGCTTTCGGAAGTCTTCTAAGTCCACATCTACATTTATGATAAATAAATTAGAGGGACTATACCCCCAGATTTGTAAGTCTCACCGAGAAAATCAGACAGTGAGGCTGCAGAAGAAAGGCAGTGCTTGACCACCAACAAACATCTCCACTGATGGCGTTACCCTGAGGAAACTCCACGCTGCTCCAGAAAGCATCATTCCTTCACAAATGTGTTTAAAACAAAACAAACCCTAAAAAAACAATGCCCACCCAAATCAAAACAATCAAAACCCCCCAAAACCTATTCAGAGTCACGCGTACCCACTTGTACTTGCACCACAAATAGTCCCAGCAGCAGGAAACCAGGCCAAGGCCACTGAGCCCTGGACCCAGCACTGCAGATCTTTAGCACTGGTAATCTCTAATCCAGACCTTTATTTTAAACTACTAACTGCTGCTATACCACTGCATTTCCTAATCTGTTAGAGATCTTTCTACATTAGAGAGCTTAAATATCAAAGCTTAATAATGGAAAATGCTTTTAAAATTTTAGTTCTCCTTTAAATTACATAAGAAGAAGTAGTAACAAAAGAATATTCACAAATAAAGTCTTGAGAGGTGTGCATCAAGTTCTAAGCAAAGAAAGCAAGCAAGGAAATCCATCTCCAAATGCGAATTAACAAACCAATGTTTACTATTCACACTGAACTTTCAGGTTCATTAGAAACTGAGCTTTTGGAGATTAAAAGAAAAATATTTTTAAAGGGTACAGTAGCCTTGTTACTTTCCTCTCACACTGTGAAGGAAATCATTGTCCAAAAAGAAGCTTTCAAGATGAAAAACATAATTACAGTTTGTAATTCACAGTGAAATCAAAGGTATTTGAAAACTCAATTCATTTTAGAGGGAAAGTTCAGAAGTACTTTTGATAAGAGAAAGGAGCAGCCACACAACTGGAATAAAATCTCAGTTTTTGCTCTTTATAGAACTTTTAATTTTGCTTTGAATTCATATCAACATGTAAGAATATGATTTACTACAGCAGGCCATAAAAACAGTAATAAAGATGGAATAAAATACAGATCATCTGGAGCAATGTGGGCCACGCTAGGCCATTGCACCCAGTTTCTTTCTGTCAGAACCAGAGATCACAGAAGGGACATGATGTGATGTGGAGGCAAGATGCAAGGCAGGAGATGGGAAGCTCCTCAGGCACCTGGCTGGAACATCCTGGAAGAACCCAGCAACTCGTCGTGCCACAACATGGTGCTGGGAGGGAAAAGGGATTGCAGGAACCAAACTGAGTGGGGGTCAAAGTTACCTGCAGGTGCCATTTGCTGCAAAAACCACCCAAAATGAGCAAAGGGAACATCCTCACTGGCTGCCTCTGAACCTTGCTTGACAGAACAGCAGACAGCCAAGAGGTCCTCGGGAAGAGGTTGGATGAATTTCACAGGACCACAGTGCCTGGAAAGTGTGGGGTTTGACAGTGGTCCAAGTACCCCAGATCCTGGTGTTTTGGGCAACAGAAATCAAATATTCTCTATTTTAGCAAATAAGAGGATTAGGTCTATACCAGAGCAGCCATAGCAGCCCTTTAGCTGCTACCTGTAAGGTAAGGCAGGGTATTGCACAATATTCTAGAGAGCACAATTAATGCCAATATCGGCAGTCGCCTTTGTGAAATTAACGGGACATTGGACTGAGAAGCCCTGCCACGAGTCAACCTGGAACAGCTGCCTAGTTTAAAACACAAAAAATGGCTGGTAAACAGCAACTACCCTATTTACAGCCCTGATTTTGTTACATTACCAGTGACTGCCATGATTCGGTGAAGCAGCTCAACATAAAATCTTATTGACCCAAGTATATTCTTCAATTTCCCCGACGTGCTCTGCTAAGCCCGTGCCCTGCTCCACAGTCAGCTCTTCTTAGGAGAGTCACGCACCCCGAATCAGCATAAAACCTGCACATCACAAGCTTCACTAACAGAACTGAACCAATGTTACCTGGAAAGGACACAGAACAGAAAGGGGGGGAACCCACACCCTGCCTTGCTTACCCCACATGAGGTCTTGTAAGTGTTGGTCAGCCAGTTGGGGCTTGTAGATGAGTGAATCTATGAAAGACTTAATGAGGAAAAAGAATTTAAAAAACCCTCACAATAGATGTCAAAGTCTTGATTTCCAGGACAAATATCATCACCAGCTCCCTCCTCTGCACAAGAGCACAATGAAGAGATCAACCATGACCTTGGTGCCACAGGGTTGTGTCTGCCACACCAGTGTGGAGGAAGAGCTGGAACCAGGGACCTCCAGCACCAGGAGGGTGCAGTGATGGCCCCTCTGCTCTGCACACAGGACCCCAGAGCCCTGCTATCCTACCGAATTGTCACGGGGCAACAGAACTTGAATAGGAAACATGGCCCAATAGCACATCACTGGGACATGTTGCTACACAGTTATCATTAAGTCAAATTTACAAAATGACTGATGCAAATTTAATTAGCATTAAATTTAATTAGATGATGTTCCTATAGTCTCCTGAGAACATGCAGTATATGGATTCTGGGAAGGCAATAGCTTTCACTGTTTCTTTTCATCTTAGCTTAAAAAAAAAAGAAAATACAAATTCTGATGCAATATGACTTCCATTCATTTGTAAAAGATAGAGCACCCGTATGGCTTACGTGATAGCCCTCCCAGTCTGCATAGCGAACAATCTAACAGCATCTCATTGATCTGGTATTTTACCGAATACTTGAATTATTTTCTTCTTTGTGGATCTGCTTTTCTTTTAGCAATGGAGCCCTTGCGAGCACGATTGATTATTAATTACCCATGCAAACTATAGAGCTAGATATAAACCCAGGGAGGGGAAACTAAAGATTAACTCAAGTGCTCTTTCACGTCCAACTGAATTTGAAGATAAGGGAGAATAAAGCTCGGATTTTGAAAGGTCAGGGCTGGCAAGGCTGTTGATTTTTGGACAGCCACCACAACCTCCTGCTCAGCCCGGCCGGGAAGGAGGCTGTCGTGGCACTTCCTGGAGAAGTTGAATAAAGTTCACTCCCTTTTCTAAAGAGCAAGGGGAGGCAGGAGTTTGCTGAAGCTTCCTGCTCTTTATACTTTGTTATTGACTTCCTGACAGAAAATGGAAGGTTCTGAGCTAATGTCAATACTGCTTTTCTTGCATTCAGAGGCCCTCTGCCTTTTCTATTTCACCAAATTACAGCTAACTTATTCTTTTATTTTCTCCTCCTCCTCCCAAAAACACCTCCCAGCAGCACCCTGCCATAGCTCCCAGTGCAAACTCTGGGTTTGTCCCAGCCTGGAAAAAGAAGAATTAGAGAGAAAAGCAGCATTTTGCATGTAGCCAAATCCCCTGGCTTCTCCTTTCCCACACAGCAAAGGAGGAACAGCACAACAAGCCAGGAAAAACAAACCAGGCTTTAAATTCTGAACATTTTAATGGTTTCAGTGGGAGCCACAGGAAGATGTTCCTCCAATCCTCACCCCTTTAAGCTTCCCAAACAGCCGCTCCAGGATGCTACCCACATTCTCCAGAGGCTACAGACTGGAAACAGACCCTCTTTCAAGATGTTTAAACTTAAAGAGGTAGGTTTTTCAGAGTTTTATGGAGAATTAATCCAGTAACTTCTACTCTGCCTAAAGGGAGTTAAACAACCAACTCTCCCAAACCCTGCTGAGCAGCCAAGGTGATTATTGCACTTCAAGAACTCTCCTCAGTTTGCAGAAACTGCCAAGTTTCATTAAATTTCATTATAATTTTCAAGTAATTTCATTACAGGTCTCACTTCTCCAGTGGTTTTATCTCTTGAGCTTTGTGCCTCATCTCTGGAAGGTGCTCACAACCATGTGGTAGCTCTAGGACCAGCTCACACGAGATCATTTCAGCTCCACCCGTTGATGAGGGAGCCCAGAGCTTGTTCCCAGCAGTGACACTATGGCATCCAGGTGACAAGGAGCCACCACAGCTTCCCACAATATCCTGAATGGCACTGCTCTCGCCAGCCTCGAGCTCAACTCCAGTATGGACCCAGAGGCAATGAGCACTTCTGCTGCTGGGGCACCTCACCAGCCCACCCAAGCTGAATAACCTACTCAGGAGCACTGCTTTACCCTAGAGCAGACAGAGGTACAATCCGCTCTATGCATAGGAGTGATCACACCTGATAAAGATCCGCCCAAAGTGAAGGAAGAAGCAGGCAGCAGTGTCGGGACTCATACAGCGGGCCCTCCATGTCTTCCAATGGTTTCCGTGCAACATTTTCCTTCATCCAAGGACCAGCTTTCAAACGACTGCAGTGTTGCATGTACAAACACCAGTGCAGGAGCAATCCTCTGCATCGTAATTTACATCTCAGCTACAGCTTAGGAGACGGGCAAGGACCTGGCAATGGCTGTGAGCATCCCTGTTGTCTCTGTACCTCCTGCAATGCTTTTTTGTGTTGATTACACTGCATTACATCAAGAGCCACAGAAAATTTGGACTTTCCTATTACCAGGCTTTTAGCAACCAGTAGATTTAACCATTTAAAGCTCTACAGAAACTTGTAGAAAACTCCTGCTTTCCAGATCAAAGAATCTCACACCCAGGTTTGGGGTTTCAGTGATGGGTAATATTTTGCATTTTCTTGCCCAATGCAGGTCCTCCCCCCACCCACGGAGCCCCTCACCTCCACTCCTGGCCTGCTGCTTGTAGGTACAAGCCACAGGCTCCAGGCTTGGGCTATGTGGAGCTTCTGGATAGGAAAAGTGTAGACCTACATTGGATCTCTGCACTAGAAAGTAATAAAAAGTAGAATTTCCATGCAATTTTTCAATCTAGACAGCACTGTGAGATCCCTTACCAACATCTCCTAGAAAATCCTGAGATGCAACATTGAAGGAAGTCAATAATACAGTGGGGAACCCAACCAAAACTGGGCAGGGTGGTAAAATACCCCATCCCAGTAGTGCAGAGTGTGGTCCCACAAGCAAGAGAGACCCAGCTACAGGGCTGGTGATGTCTGACCAATGAAACTGCAATTACAGTGCAAATACAAAACCACTTCCAGTTCTCAGAACACAGATAGAGCTTGTAGAACTTACTCATTGATAATGCTTTCTCTTGTCATTAACTAATATCAGATTGAATTCCCTAATACTACAGTATTGTTAACATATTAAAAAAGGTATAATTTTGTATTCCATCAGGCAAGAAAGTAATTATCCCTTATCTTTCAACATAGTCAAGCCCAGTAAATACAATTACAAAAATTTATGTTCACTGGAGTGTGAAAAAATAAGTCATAAAATTAATATTGTATTTATCCTCTTCCTTTTAGCAGTTATTAAAATGCACCAGTGATTTCTTGACTATTCCTTTTTATGGCAGCTTTTGACTGAAATTAATTTTGACTTTGGTTTTCTGCTTGTTTACAAAGTTTTTCACATTTCTCAGAATTATACAGGCTTCCAGCCATAACCAAGTGCTTTCTCTTTTCTTTGATAATAAAATAAGCTCGCATCAGTTGTTCAAGAATTGGTTGTTGCTGAAGAAGGTGAGCAAAGCTATAATTTCCCTTCATTTGTTGTGGATTATGTTCATTCCATCCCCAAATAAACAATTTTAAGTTTCGTATCAATGAGATGATTGATGTTTGCTACCCAGCCTCTTGCTGTTGATCACAGACCGGTTTGGGTTGGAGGGGACCTTAAAGCTCCCCCAGTCCAAGCTCTGCCATGGGGACCCCTGTCCCATAGATGTCCCATACCCCTCCCACGTCTTCTATATGGCTGAAAAGTTTAACTGGGTCTTTCCCTGCAGAGACGTCCCCATGGCCTGGGTCATCCTTGTCAATGGTCCATAGAAGCGCCCATCTGCCCCCCTCCAAAGCACCAAACCAGGGGGCAATTGGTCACCCAAAGCTATGGGTTCTACACCCAGTGGAGAACCCAAAGGAGACTTTCTTAAATCAGCTGTCATCAGAGCACTGAAGGAGAAAGGCACCACTGACAGAAACATACAGCAATATACATTATTGTAATACACTTTCCTAAAAGGCCAATATAAAGTCTTGTTTAATCATGCCAGTTGAAAAGCCTGTAGTTGTAACAGTGCCTTTTCTTGCCCCTTCTTAAATGAAGATACCCTATTCACAGCCCTTCAGTCTCATCCCTACGTTCCTGTGAAAATACCCAAAGAATCTGGAAAAACAAATAAATAAAATCTCTCGAGCGGATTACTGAAGTTCAATCTCCTTCAGAAATGTGGAGAGGCGATGACCAGACCCTCGAGGAACAAACACATTAATTCCCTTGATATTTACTTTCACCCCATTATCCCTGGAAGACGAGCGATTCCTCTCTCCATTTATAACCGACTGCTAAACCTGCCAAAAACTGTTTTATTAACGCTGCCTGGTTGGCCATAAGTGCACTGCACAGCATGGGGATGGCGAGCCTAAAAGCTATCCTCACCAATAACGCTGAAGTACCTCCGGAAAATATTGCTTTTGAAGAAGTAATTTACAAGCTTGACATTACCCAGCAATGCCCGAAATAAAACAAAGTACCTCATTGCATGAATGGTCTTGAAGTGGGGGAAATAAGTAAACACAGGATGTCTCTAAAATTAAAAATCTTTTCATTTACCAAAATTTAGCTTGGTCTCGTCTTGATCCCAGCCACGGTAGCAAAAAAACTGCTTTAAGAGTCTAAGAGCTGGCTGGTGGCTGCCATCAGCCCTCGAAGCCTCGGTACCGTTATCAGCCTGCAAATACGCTGTTTGCACCCCAAAATGCACACACGGACGTTAAATTCTGCAGCTTTGCTGTTGCCCGGCTTTTGTGCCATGTTGTGTCCAGAGATCTCCTGCCATTGGGACTCAAATGCTTTTAATTTGCTTTATCCTTCTGAAGTTTTCCTCAAGTCCTGTGAGTTTCTAACAGTCGAATTTCTCTTCAAATGCTCCTATTTCCTGCAAAAAAGGCTTTCTGTGCTATAATAGTTTTGGGGTTTTTTTTCCTCAAATACTTCTTAAATAGAGCCTTTAAACTTAAGCAAACCTTAAAGACGATATGGTCTCTTCATTTCAGTAGTCCTTAGAGAGGTCGTTCTCATCTTTGAGATTCACAAAATGGTTATTCTAGCATTACTAGATAAGCAATTAATTCCCCAATTAATATAAATATTTTATATGCAACTGGGTTCTTATTTGAATAAGCAATTATGTTAACGTCCTTTGATTCCAAATGAGTACAAAAACAATCCAGGCACAGGGAAATTATCCCAGAAGTTTTTGTTTAGATATAAACTATCTGCGTGTACAGAAGAGGAGCACATATTCACATTACAGAATTTATAAGAGTAATTCAGAGGGTTTCAAGAAATCCCTGTAAAAGGTTTGCAATGGAGATGTCTTTGCCCTTCCCTTGGATCCTCTGGGAAGCCTTCACCATGATGGGATCTCCTGATCAAGAGGGCAAGAGCCCAGAGCCTTATTTAAAACACAAATGTCCTCCCATCGAAAAGCCATAATAAAATACATTCCTCATCTTTTACAGTAATTTGGATGAGAGACTCCACAGGTGAGCTGAAGGTACCAGTCGCATGCTTGCAGCACTGAGAAGGGGTTCCCAGGCCGGTTTGATTCAGAGGGAAGAAAGCGTCAGGATCGTGCCTCTTTTTTGGGGTCCCAAAGCAGCAGGCGTATGCTGATAATAACACTTCTCTGCAAACTTGCTGAAAATTATTATAATCTACATTATGGTTTCACCAACTGCCTCCAGTGATCCCATGGCTGACTCAATCCAACCCCAAAAATGTTCCTCCTCACTTTCCTTTGGCTCATGGTGCACTGGGTTTTCTGTGAGGGGTTTTTGGTTGTGTCTTTGGTAACAGGGGAAGGGCTACGGAGACGGCCCTTTAAGAAACTACCTGAAAAGCCCCCCCTTTTCCTTTGTCAGCCCCACCTCTGACCAGGGCCAAGCCAATCAGCACCCCTGCAAATTCATGTATTTAAGGGGGGTGCAGGGCATGCCTCACTCTCTCTCTCTGGCACCGACCCTGACCAGCACGGCCTCAGGTGCTGGTGGTGTGGCCCTGGCCCTGCCCGGCTTGGCTTGGCCGGCCCCGACCACAACTTAAGCTCAAGCCCCACTGCAGTTTCATCCCAAAAAAAAAGAGAGAAAGAGAGCCGGGAACTCCAGAACCATCAGAGACCTGCAGCGGAGAAAGGAGTGGGGCCTGAGGAGAACAACTTTGAAGAACACCAAGGTCGGTTTTGAAAGAAAGAAAGGAGAGGGAAGAGGAGGAGGAAGCAGAACCCAGGTTCCCCT
>NW_010177567.1:0-923 GCF_000695765.1 Mesitornis unicolor
GCCACCCAGGAACCCTTCCCATGATGCTTTGCGACAGGACCAGGCCCCACACAGGCCGGACTCCCATGATGCCTTGCGGCGGCAGCCATCTTTGAGGTCATGTGACTCCCAGGAGCCTCTACGGCCCATACCAGCTGGCTCCCATGATGCTTTGCGGCCGGAAGTGCCACTGGAAGAGCCAAAGTCCCACGATGCCTTGCGGTGGCGGCCATCTTTGAGGTCACGTGACTCCCAGGAGCCTCTGCGGCCACACCAGAGCCACTCCCATGATGCTTTGCGGCCACCGGAAGTGCCATTGCAAGACCAGGACTCCCATGATGCTTTGCAGCAGCGACCATATTGGAGGTCACATGACTCCCACGATGCCCTGCGGCCGCCCAGGAACCCTTCCCATGATGCTTTGCGGCCGGAAGTGCCATTAGAAGAGCAGGACTCCCATGATGCCTTGCGGCAGTGGCCATCTTTGAGGTCACGTGACTCCCATGATGCCTTGCGGCCACCCAGGAACCCTTCCCATGATGCTTTGTGGCAGGGCCAGGCCTCAATCAAATCGGACTCCCCCGATGCCTTGCGGCGGCGGCCATCTTTGAGGTCACATGACCCTCAGGAGCCTCTGCGGCCTACACCAGCCAGCTCCCATGATGCTTTGCGACCGGAAGTGCCATTGGAAGAGCCAAACTCCCAAGATTCCTTGCGGTGGCAGCCATCTTTGAGGTCACATGACTCCCATGATGCCTTGCGGCCACCCAGGAACCCTTCCCATGATGCTTTGCGACAGGACCAGGCCCCACACAGGCCGGACTCCCATGATGCCTTGCGGCGGCAGCCATCTTTGAGGTCATGTGACTCCCAGGAGCCTCTACGGCCCATACCAGCTGGCTCCCATGATGCTTTGCGGCCGGAAGTGCCACTGGAAGAGCCAA
>NW_010177567.1:942-1310 GCF_000695765.1 Mesitornis unicolor
ATATTGGAGGTCACGTGACTCCCACCATGCCTTGCAGCCACCCCAGAGCCTCTCCCATGATGCTTTGCGACCGGAAGTGCCACTAGAAGACCAGGACTCCCATGATGCCTTGCGGCAGCGGCCATCTTTGAGGTCACATGACTCCCAGGAGCCTCTGCGGCCCACACCACCCAGCTCCCATGATGCTTTGCGCCCATCAGAAGACCCAAACTCCCACGATGCCTTGCGGCGGCGGCCATCTTGGCAGTCACATGACCAGGACCCCCTCCTGCGCCTGCTGCGGGGGCGGCGCCGGGCCCTGCGGGGGCACCTCCGGTACAGACCCCTCCCCCCCCTTGCCCCTCCCCCCAAATTTGGGGCTCCCCACC
>NW_010177568.1:0-953 GCF_000695765.1 Mesitornis unicolor
GCTGTTATACATCAATCATCTGTTTTCCTAGGGGCTCGGATACAAACAGTGTAATCCTAGAAAGAAAGGATACTGATACAGTCAATCTGTCACATGGCTATTGCTCTGTCCTCCAAGTTGCCATCGCTAAATCTAACAATAAGCTTTTGCTGATGGGAATGTTTCAGCTAGACTGGAGAAGGCAATGGGGACAGTAAACTAAGAACCTGGCTTTGTTGTCATTGGGTGATCTGTTTTATCTCCATCCACTTCCTCTATTTTAAGTGGCTTTCTAAACTTCTCTTTCCTTTATTACTTCTTGGTTTGCCTTATCTTGGCACTTACAGCATCATAAATACAGTTTCCTCACTGTCAATATTTTTAATTATGACCTTGAAATGAACCTTAGACCTGACTCAGCCAAACCAACTGAACTATTCATAACACATAAAGGATTGGTGTTGAATTAACTAGTGACGTTAAAATAAGGAAGGCTTTCTGTATAGGCTGTTTTTTGGAGAAAACACAAGCTCAAATGGTATTCTGTTAAGCTGCCTTCAGAAGAAATTATTTGGTTTTTGGGGGGCTTTTTTGGTTTAGAAGTCAGGAATGTGTTTAGAGGATGTGGTGTTACCTCCAGAAAAATCCCAAAGCAGTATATTTCAGGAGAAGCTGCTGAACAGTGATTGACTTCTGCCAAGTCCAGGCAGTGACAGCTTGTTCCAGCAGCACCGTCTCCCTGCTTACGTGTTTATTGAACTGGACTTGAGATCACATGATATTCCACTTGCAAGTTTGGGAATTAACTTTTGTGGGAACCCAGTACTTTCTCTCATTTGCTAAGCCCTTATTAAATCCTGCTATTACTTTTTCTAACTCCCCTCTGGACTTTGAATTACACCGCAATGAACACAGCACATGTGAGTAAGAGCTTAAGGTCTTTCTCACTTGGGTGGTCCCATTAAAAAGACCAG
>NW_010177569.1:0-6610 GCF_000695765.1 Mesitornis unicolor
CCTCTCAGCTAAGTTGTACTTCCAGCAGATCTTCCAGAAGAGCATTATTAAGATACACAACTAATTCTAAGTAAACCAATCTACCCAATTTCTTTATCAGCAACTACTGAGCTGTTGTCTGGTTCTTTTTACCTATCTTGTCCATCCACCAGCAAATGATCTACCTACTAACAAACTGTCCCTCCAGCAACAGCAATGCATTAACAACAACTTCAGTCTTAATCCTTATGTTCTGCTCAAAAAAAACCCCAAAACCTCAAAAAAAACTCTTTCTCCAGTTTCATTCAACGTCTTCTCAGGCGTCTATCACCAACTAGACCTCTATCGTCCCTAGAAACCAACTCCAGCAAGGGCTGAATCTGACTTACCTGTCAGAGGATTTATTTTTAAGCAGTTACCTGGGGTGTACTGGTTTTTAATAGACCAACTTTTTATGTTTTATTCTGCACACAGAGAAACTAGAGGAAACCTAAACCCGTCTTCTACAATTTCAAAACAGCCCTTTCTTGCACCATCAAGTACTTAAACCAAAGGTCCATCTCACCAATGAGCTCTGCCCCAGAGCAGCTTTCACTTGTGAATAGTACTTCTGCAAGATCCCTGTTTTAATCATTATCATGCAAGGAAGCGTTATTCTGAATAATTTGTTTTTATCTTACAGTTACCAAAATAGGCCTTATTTAAACAGTTGGCTGTCAGGTATCCACAGAGCATGGCAGAGGGAAATCCACCTCCTCCTCTGCAATTGGCATGGCTGTTGGAAAACATTCCCTGATGCTATCAGTCTGCAAAATGATATTTTTTTTCCCTGAATACTAGTTTCAAGTAAAATGAATTGCAAGAAACCAGTGTAATAACAACATTCTAGGCAAGGCTTCCTCAAGAAAACTGCTACTACACATTGAACCTGCATCTTCCCTGGCTCTGTTGTCTCCCAGTCTGAATAGATGAGGGAGCAACGCACCTTGGAAAAGGCCATCCTCTCAGGTCTCAGCCTCTTCCAGAAGATGTGCCACTGATGGCAGAAGTCATCAGGACTTGCACTGCACACAGACCAGCCACATCACAGGAGGCAGCTGTTATGAGCCCAGGGCATCTGATGAGGGGACAGGAAGGAAGCCATAGTACCTGCTGTCCATCATTGCTAACTGATGGTGGTAAGCTTCCTTGGCTGATCAAACAAAATGCTGCAGAAACTGTCAGCAAACAAGAAGCTGTCACCTCTCTACACCACCCTGGGATGCTCATTGTTTTCAAAAGGAAAAATAAACAAATAAAAAAACTAGAGCTGTTTACTAAAAAAATCTACTGTAGCTTATCCTTGCACATTCACCATCCCAGCACTGACTCAATCTGAGCCCATATGATGACCCTGTTCTGAGTCATGCATTTATAAAAGTGTGAAACCCAACAGTCTTGGCACTGGAAACAACCTGGCCAAAGTAAGAATACACAAAAGAGTGAGAAAAATCAAGCGAAGGATGGTTGGCCCAGTATCTGACCTAGTTTCTCTTGTAACCTTCAGCTAAAACTAGAACAAAAGGGAGACATGACAAAGAGCTGTTGGATCTTTTACCCATCTCCTTGAAAATGCAGCATTGCCTCCTCCAGTACATTCGCTAGTAACTTGCCTACTCTTATTTTAAATGTCTGAACAGGGGTGAGGGGCTCTTACTACACCTGGACTAATATAGGCTCCAATACACTTTTCTGTCATTAACTTTGTGCCCAGAATTAATCTTAAACTTTCATTCCCTCAATTTCTCCATTTATTCCTAGGTATTCTCCCACATAATGCACCAAAAAAAAAAAACCAGATGTCTTTGACCACAATACATTTCAAATATCTACATGTAGTTAAACCATCTCCCCATATTGAGTGCCAGCCTAGAATTATGTCTGTTTTTTAATATTTCCCCTCGTCTAGTTCCTCCAGACCCTCAAATACTTTGTTGCTCTTCTCTAAGCTTCATTTAAAGTGTAAATATCTTCTCGTTGACACAATATTCAGAGTATTCATATGTGTTCATGGCAGATTCCTATAAAAAGGAAATCCCACCTCTTTGCTCGTGGACATGGTACCTTTTTCTCATCAGCTCAATCACAAATCATGCTGTTCTGTAACCAAGTCACACTACAGAGTCATGTACTAATTCCTGACTAGATCCCTTCCAGCATCACTATTACCTGTCAGTACATTCCCAATTTGAGGGACCTGTGAACTTGCCTTTTCCCCAAGTTTGTTCCCTTCACTATACTATCCTGTAGGAATTCTCCTTAGGTTCTGTTTACCAGAAAGCAAAGATGTTCGTTCCAAAGGTTACAGGTTTTACTCAAGGCCCCTGTTCAACAAAGCATTTAATTACATGCCTAACTTTAACCACACATTTAAATCCAGTTGATCTCAGCAATCAGAGATGAGCTTAAGCATATATTTAAAAAAAAAAAAGTTAGGCATGCAAGTCAGTGCATTGCTGAACTAACTCCTCAGTTTCTATAGTCACTTGGATGGTTTATTTTCCGTATTTGGCAAAAATTGGCAGCTCAATGCTTTTATGTTACAGGATTTAAAAATGGGGTTTCAAGAGTCCAAAACTGACATCATGCTTTTGTTCCTTTCTTAAAATAAGAATAGGAAATAAATACCTAAGTAAATATGCAACAGTGCAGTGATCATTAAGTCTACAGGATTTAAACACACAGTAACTCACTCTACTTTCTTGATACTGCAGTTTCCCCCCAAAAACACTCTGTGAAAAGTCTGAAAAAGCACATATATCTCAGTAAGATATGTAGCACGTTCCCTGTTAGCTCATTAGCCACTACCATCACTGCGCAGTTAAATGGAGAGAACAAAGCTGTCCATTTCTTAATTCATCTCTACCAAAAGCTTTTAATGCAATGGACTCAACTCACTGTTTCACAAGAGATGGATTTTTAGGAGGAACAAAGGAGAAGAAGGTACTAGTCTTTGGTTTTGGTCATGGGTTGACCATTTCCATCAGTCACCAACCCACGTGACAGCAGATGCAAGACTTTACATTCATCACCAGCAACAAATGCAGTTAGCATAATGGGAAATTCACGGAGAGTATTTAAAAACACTTCAAAATGTCTTACATTGTTGATACCCAGAATATTTCACAACCTTTCTCTTCCCCTTGTTTTTTGTTTGTACTTTTTGTTTTCTTTGCCTTCTTTCATACTGCTGCCTGGCCCCACCACAGCCCTGTCAGCACTAAACACTAAGTGGGGACCGCAATTAGGCAGCCAAACCAAGCTTAATCTGCAGACTACCTAGTTGTAAAATGCAAGGTTCGGGAGAAGTGCCATTATCTGAGAAAGAAATGGAGAAGAAAAATTGGAAAATTACTACTTCCTCTCAATCCATAAAGCTTTCCAAAATTCAATTAACATGTTCTAAACTAAACCATCCACGCATGCTATGGCACTAAAATGTGTGATTTCAAATATAGACAAGAAAGTAGCTGTGCACTGATATTTATCAGAATTATAATAGTCTCTGGCCATCCCACTTCCACCTTTTTTATTGAATGGCATCTGGTGTAACATTTTTTGTACCTCAGTACTTGAGATAAACCAGAAGAAAATACCTGTAGGCAACATAAATAAATTGGACATGCCTGTTAATTGGATCTGTTAAATAACACTGTGAACCCCAAAATCACTCAGAGAATGCCATCCCTGCGCCTAGCACAAATACTGTTGTCTAATAACGCATACGTGATTACGTTTGCTGTCTTCCCCACGGCAAATTTTTCTTGTTATTTCATAGATTCCCAGATGAAAATAATACCTTCGTTGCAATAGCTTTGCTGGTGCAACCAACAAGAAAACTACCACTGTGTTTACCTACAGTATGACCGCTGTAAATACCGCTGGATAGCAAAGACTTGCAGGCAAAACTCTGCAAACAACTTTCTCCCACTTTCTCCTCTAAAGGAAGGAAAGGTGGCAAAAAAGCAAATGCACAGGAACTCTGCTGCTACATTGTACATAGGACTACTCCTCCGTGCCTGCTCTTCTCCTTTCCCTGCTGCAGATCAGCATCTCCAAAGCACCAACACCTCTGCCAGGCAGAGAGCACCCGTACCAGGTTAGAGCCACAGCTTGCACTAATGGATTTTTTCAGATAGATGGCAGTGCACAAAGTGCATCCGAGATTGGTCCAGGGTCGAGATGCCATTTCAATGCTTAGGCACTTTAACTAAGGGGAATTATTGCATTATCAAAAGCACTTTTAGAAATAGTACAGCTTAGGGCCCGATCCTGCTGCACTGTGATAGCTCTGGCTCTTCTGAAGGGGTGAACTGGGTGCCAAGAATGTAAACGTGGCAAAGCAACACTTAGGATTTTACTTCCCACTCCTGTGAGCAGCAAAGGATTTTTCTTTCAATACATTCTCACAAATGTAGTTTTAAAACAGAAAGCTAAAGGGTGACTAACAAGACAGAGTTCAAAAAGATATTGCATACTGAGATGATAAATCTGATTTTCAACTGTCTATAATAGCACAGATTTAGAAATAGTCCACCAATAAGAACAGGGTATTTCAAATCACTCCTATTGGTAACAATTGTACAGTTACTACATAATCTGTGCCCTCTTCAGTCTAACAGACGTTGTTATTAAAGCTAAGAAAGCAGAGTGACATTTTAACCATTTAACTGCATTTACCCCAGCAAATCCCCTTCTCACAGAAGGAAAATAAAGCAGCTGAAACAAATAGGAGCAAATCCCCCTGCGCAATTAGTAGTTCTGTACCTACTACTCGGGGGGTTCAGTATATAGCTATCATGATGTGGAAGCATCCACCATCGTTTTGTTTTCTGTTCACAGTAGGGGGTTGCTAGGAAACAAAATACTATTGTCTGATTTCATGATCTATTGCCTGGTTTGCCTGGCAATAGAGTCTTCTAAATCTATTACCAGATTATTTTATATTTTACAGAGAGATTAAGACTTACATTAAAACACTCGCACACATAGAGGAGCAATAGAAAAATGCCTCAAAATTCAGAGGAAAGGATGTATACATTCCAGGTTGAGGAAGACAAACTATCCTGAGGAAAAATGAACTTAAGCAGTTGTTTGATATTTATATACGCACGCATACACTCACATGTGTATCGGTGTTCCTTGACTGTATCTACAGTTTTGCCAACTTGTCAAAGACTCCGTTGCTCCTGAGGATACAAAACGTTCCCTTACTACTCGAGAGCTCCTGTACGTTACAAGTTCTGTAAATACCACATGCTGCAGAGCGCCTGGTGCGGGTGAGCACACACGCCAGAGTCGGTTTTTGTTCCTGGAATTCAGCTCAGGGTAGTTTCAGTGCCTTAATTTCTTTATGTAATCATTTATATTTTTTTTGCATGTTCAGATGGACAGAAGAGTCAGAGGTAATTCCTTACTCTTCTTCTCCCCCACCTCCTCTGGTTGTAACATAAATAAATAAATAGATAAATAGATAAAAGCATCAGGAAAAGAGATCTGAAATTGAAAGCCACAATAACAAATTTCACATATTTTTACAGTGGCAAGTCTTTGTAAAGTTAGAAATTAAAAGATTATTAAAACCAGACAAACGTGGGTGCCTGTCAAGGCATCCCCACAACACAACAGAAGACCTCAACAGTCAAAAACAATCACACTTAAAAGCTGAGAAACAGATGAAGAGAGTTCAGCACAAAGCCACAGAGAAAAAGGTTTTAAATAAAACGTGCAGAGTAGTTATTACTCTTTTATGTATACCCACAATTTCACACCATGCACAACATACACTATTTCAAAGTCTTTCAACTTATTTATTAATGCCTATGCATTTTATCACTCCATTTTAAATCTGAGAAAAAAATGAACGAGTTACATTGCAAAAGACATCAAAGCTTTTGACATATTACAGCAGAACTTCCAGGAATAAAAAAGAAGTAATAACACACAAGATAGAAAATGCACAATTCACAGGAAGGATCTGAGAGCTTCTTGCCTCTCCTGCCCAGAGATGGATTTATTCAACCTCTAACCTTCCTTTCAGAAACCAGGAGCCCTCACCAAAGCCACATTTAGAATTAAAGAACAAGAGAGCAAAACGCATGGCAGCTTTTCCTACCCCAGACAACACCAAGCTACTTCCAGCGATCAGATCAAAGCACCGAGAGATGGACACTACCCGCAACCAATCCCACTCCTCGACAGGGTAGAGATACGGCTCTTTCCCAGCTGGCAACCCACTACAGTAACATTGGTAGCGACAAAACGGTGCCCCGCAGTTCCCCTGTCCCTCCTCACCGGCCGCACACCGAGATCCTCTCACCTACAGCTTGGCTGAGACCTGTTTTAAAGCTCTCGCTCAAGGCAGTGGGTGGGAAGATGAGGAGAGGGATGGGACAGTCACCTCCTGAGCTGCCACCAAAAACTGCTCTGCAAACTGCAGGGGGGCTGCCAGGGTCCTCGCAGCCACCTAACTCTGGGAAGGAGGAGGAAGCGGGGTTTGCAAGGGGGAGGGACCCTGGGGTCCGACCCCAGCTGCCCAGGGTGCGTTGACCGCCTGCCCACGCCTGTGCCCCGGGGGAGGTGCAGCGGGGCT
>NW_010177570.1:0-1275 GCF_000695765.1 Mesitornis unicolor
CATTGGTCTCAGCCCATCGGTTCAGCCTGTTGCAGCTGTAGGGTAAATTTCAGTGAGACCAACAACGTATACCTGAGACAGATGTAGCAGAGTCACCACATCTTACATCTTCTGTCTCAGGAGGAAAGAGACACCAAGGACTTGGTTTGAACTCCTACGTTTTTAGAGGTTGATTTGTTTGAGCTCTGTAGACTTCCACTTTCATGTGACGGGCTGTGTTCAGTACCAAACTGAAGGAAAGAGAAAAAACACTACGACTGTGATCATAGATTGATTTGGACCAGATCGGGACATCAGACAGACATTAGCTAGACAGCAAACAGAAAGGGATTCACACTAGGCCACAGAAGTCATATACTTCTTTGTACAGGCCTCAGGCTTTGTATTGTGCTCTGAGACTGACATAAAAAAACAACTACAAGTGTCACATACAAACTCTGAGACTTGCAAGGCAATGAACAAAGAACTTCAAGTGAAGGAAGCACAAAGATTATAAACATGCCGTTATTCAGTAGAGAGTGCCCTTTTTCATTGCTGGAGTCCCACAGCCAAAGAAATCACAGAAGGGTTTTTTGGGTTGGAAGGGATCTTAAAGACCATCTAATTCCAACCCCCCTGCCATGGGCAGGGACACCTCCCACCAGACCAGGCTGCTCAAAGCCCTGTCCAACCTGGCCTTGAACACTTCCAGGGAGGGGGCATCCAGAACTTCTGTGGGCAATCTGTGCCAGTGTCTCATCACACTCACAGTGAAGAATTTCTTCCTAATATCTAGTCTAAATCTACTCTTTTCCAGCTGAGTGAGACATTTTCACAGAAAACCTGTCCTTGCCCCAGGAAGGGTATTTTAATACCATGCTCACCTTGCTGTTTAATATCTGTTGGTTATTTAAGCAAGAATGAGAGATAAGGGTAGGTTTTTGGTTCACTTCTTAGTCCAAAGAAAATCTCAGAGATA
This sequence comes from Mesitornis unicolor, assembly GCF_000695765.1. Lineage (NCBI taxonomy): Eukaryota > Metazoa > Chordata > Aves > Mesitornithiformes > Mesitornithidae > Mesitornis > Mesitornis unicolor. The sequence goes on from NW_010177570.1 coordinate 959, forward strand.
TTTTTACTTGTCTCGTTATTTCTGTTTGCACTAATCTGTTGTGGGATGTGTGTTTGATAACACAAACGCCTGTGTGCTTGCCTCAGTGCTCGGTACTTGGGAGCTGCGGTCAGCACGGACGCTCTCTTAGCCAGAGAGAGCGCTGGCTGTGACCCTGACCAGCGGACAACCCACCTGCTGCTGAACTTCTAGACCTCGCCCAGGTCGCTGCCGCTCGGAGGAGCCGGGGAGAGGCGCAGGAGAGCCGGTGGGGGCCGACCCAAACCCGTGCTGTTGCCGGCTCTGCCGCCGCGGGGCAGCAGACGCCGCCGCTCCTG
>NW_010177571.1:0-6619 GCF_000695765.1 Mesitornis unicolor
ATGAAGACAAAGTAAATATGTAAGCAGTTTCTTCTGTTTGCATTTAAAGTACAAATTATTTTGAAATTAAAAACCTCACTGATTTGGGCAAGCAAAAAGTTTTCATATATGAATGTGATACTAAATTTAAGTTTCAGGGGGCTTCTCACTCTATTCTCACTTGATAAATATAAAATGCTTTCCAGTTTCTTTCTTGGTAGGCAGTTGTACTCCAAAATGCTCTCTGTGCTATTTTTTAACTAAAAAGAATAGCTTATTGATACCATGGTAATGACACTGCAGGCCTCTCGTTGTCCAGGGCTACTTGAGAACTGGACAGCATTTGAGGTAGCATAGAAGCTGCTGTAACCTTTTTGTATGATAAACAACTAGGGTTTAAAAAAAAGCTCAGTTCTGGCTGCTAGGCAGACTTTTCAAAATGCGTTCACAGGCAACAAAGACCAATTAATCCTTATTTATAATAATAATTAAAAAATCAAGGTAATTAGAAAAAGCCCACCTCTCTGGAAGGTGCCTGTATTTCAGCCATATAGCACATGGAAGTAGTTAATGGATTATAAATACAAGAATTAAGAAAACATACTAAGAAAAAAATATTGAATCAGATGGTATTAAAGTGGATTCTTGAAAATTGTACCTATAAATGCCTTAAAATCTCTAAGTTAATTCAAATTATTTTTCTGTATTTGTGCACATGTATTTATACACTGAACTGTCCTGTTGAATTGTGAACAATAGTCAGATGAAAAATTATGCACTGTCTCCAAGTTGTGTTTTCATAAATTGTGATCATGCCTTACATCCCCTTGGAAAGTAACTGCTGTTTCTAAAATTGAATGGGCCATATCTCCTCTCTAGGGAACAGTCCTCTCCTGCTCTTGAAGGTTCCCAGAGATTTGAAAAGTAACTTTAAAGCTGTTGTGTTAGAAGCAATCACCTGAAGTACATTTCAGATATTCTTTCCATCTGCGACATGTCCTGACCAGCAGTGTTTGCTGAAGGAGACCATCCTGCTTGTGTTGCTGCTCACAGATTCTCTTCCGAAATCACCCTCAGCCTCAACACGCAGCTCTCCCACCTCTTCCTCTGCTTTGAGGCTGAGTACAGAAGAGGATGGAGGCTTTCAGACTGTAACATGAGTACTGCTTTAAATTGCCATCAAGTTTAGGCTAATGACCAGCAGTGGGAACGAGACCAACCCTGGCTTGCGGCGCACGAGTTGCTGTGCCAAAATAGAGTGCCAGAACAGACTTTTCCATTGCTTTCTGCATGCGTGCCATGGAGTACTTTCTCCATCTCGGTCTCTCTAGGAGACATTGGAGACGTGGTTTCCCAGCTCCCAGCCATGACAGAGTAGCAGTTCTGCTAAGTATCTCCGGAAGCGATGTCTCTGACAAATGCCAAGTGCACCAGACCCCTGGCACTCTGCTCTGCACCACTATGGCTTCCTTCTGGAGCTGCTTACCTCAGTGAGGCCTGGCATGGTGCAGGCCAGCCAGCCACACTGCAGCGGTGTCTGGGAGGTCACAGCAATCATTTGTAGGGTTTTCAAGGGGTAAATGGTAAATATGAAGAGGCATTTTTGACTGGACTAGAAATACCCACTCTCAGTCCTTCAGGACTTCAGGTGTTTCCGCACCACTTATGACTCATTGCCATAATCTTTCTGTCAGTGCTAGGAATAAAACAGGCTCAGTACTTCGCACAGATGTGTGCAGGCACAAGAGAGAGACTGCACAGTGTGGTTACAGCATTTCTGTGCTTGAATACAGATGCTTTACCTAGGACATGTTTTAGCACACACAGCTATTTCAGAAAAGCTTTTCTTGCATACCTGTGTCGCATTTTTAATAATAAATAAGAATGAAATATTCCGCCTTGTATTAATATATTTCAGAACTAGCTTATATTGAAGAGATTCCCTCTTCTTTTCAAAGGGAAGTGCATCCACATGGTTACTGAAGATTGCTGAATGTGAAGTGTTTGTTGTGACACTTGACCTTAATCTCTGTGTAACTCTGGGAATATTTGGAAGTCTGGCCCCAAATGGCCTTTGTGCATCTAGGAAGTTGTTTTGATTTGCATTCCTTTCCCATTCCACTATTAGATGTTTAAATAATCAGTGGTTAGGGTAAAATGTTCCAGGTACCATGCTAACTAGTATTTTGCTTGTGTGATGTAAGAAGAGCCATAATTCTTAAAATGAGGTTAACGTAATCACCTTCTGTGAATGTTAACTACCTGTAGGTTTTGGTTTTGTTATATTCTTGGTTTAACGTCTGTTTAATAATGCTATCTCGGGAAAACTGGAGAATGCTGTCGTCAGGCCTGTCTCTCACTAGCCACCTTGCACAGACAGGTTCAATTCATAACAGCAAATCCAAAGCAGAAATGCCAGTTTGGAGTAGGAGAATTTCCTTCAGGATCCTCAGCCTGAGGGGAGAGCATGCAGCTCCATGGGTGCAGACACGGGCTTGTCAGGAGAAGCTCGGGGTGCCACTTCCTCTGTGCGCTCTGGTGAGCAGTCTTCGATCCTGTGTTTGGCAGGGCAGATGGGATTGAAATCTGCTGCGAGCATATGACTAAAGGTTAATTAAAAATAAGCAGAGTGGATGGTACAGCTGGAGGGAGAATGCCAATTGTCTGGGGCCACCAGGCACGGAGATGAGACTGCAGCCTGCGATGCCAGATCCTGCTCCGGTGTCAGCTGGAGCTGTCTTCTCATTCTCTGAAGTATATGCAGTATAAATAATACCACCTGTTAAAAACCAGTGTGCACTGTACTGCCCATGATAAAGAAATGTATGCGCTCAGAATAAAAGGTGAACTTGACTCGAAATTTCCTGCTTCTAGCTTCAGGCTGTAGAGGGGCAGGAATGTAACTTGAATGAATGTGAGGACTATGCTGTGACACCTTTCTGGTCTTTGAACCACTTCTCTTCCATGTAGTTTTGTAATGTGTGGACAGATTTATAGGAGCTTCTTTTGGAAATTCAGTATTTATGATCTGAGAAGCTGCAGCTGTGCTGCTACTCTGCATCTTCCAAATACATCAAAATGTTTGGCAAAACTGACTTCTCAGTGGAGATCAATCCACAGTTTTATCAGTGCTGCAAAGCGTCTGCATAGTATTGTTTAGATGCATTTTCCCTGGAAAGGAACAGAAATTTGTAACAGATCAGAATCATGCCACAGAATAGTCTGTTGTTTTAGCACCTTGTGAGAGAGTATATGGCCTGCTTGTTCTAATTTTTCGCTGGCACTGTTTTCTTACTTACATAAGAGGCAACGTTATAAGTAAAACATACGTTTCATTAGTGCAGGGGGAAAATGACTTGTGCGTTGATTCTGCTTGTGACTGGCTCACTGATTCCAATCAACATTTGCAAGAAGTGAGCTTCCAGATACTTTAAAAATTTTATGCATTTTCTCTTTTTTGGATCTATTGGAAACATTTAATGACCTCTCTGGCAAACCACCACTTACTGAGAATTTTGCAGCATTACATCTGACTCCTGTTCCCAATGGCAAAATTCCCAGCAACTTCAATATAAACAAGATTGCAGCCCAATTATGACAGGATATTATGGAAAACAGTGTAATAAATTGAAATGGGAAAAAGGATTTTAGGTTGAAAACTGTTAAGTATCAATTTTGCATTTAGCCAAAATAACTATGTTTAAACATCCTTTCTCCCCAGTCCCCTCACGTGGATATTTCGTATGGGGGGGTGGGTGTAAAGTAGTCAGAAGGACTTGGAAGGACGTGGTCAGGAAGTCTGTTCCAGATTGCATCCTTGTATGTAATAAGATCTACTGCAGCTCTGAGAGTATGTTCTCAAGTGGAAAATAAGCAATAACATTGAAAGTTAGCCTTTTGTTCTTTGTGGATATTGTTGCATTATAGACCTGCATGAAAAGAATAAGAAACCAACATAGCTGTGCCCTCTCTAAGGTGTTACTTGCCCATAATTTATGATATTTAAAAAAACCCCAAAACTGTGAGGTTGAGTTACCTCTGAAATACATTGACCTTTAACTGAGAACAGTATCTAAAATTTCAGGTTTGCTGGCTGGAAACTGGTTCTCTTAAACTGACTTAGGACAATGTTTGCAAAGATCAGGTCCTATTTCAGTGATAAGCAACACAATTTAATAATCAAAGCATCTACAGGATATGTTTATACTCAGCAGAGGGATCTGTGTGTATGAATACAAGTATGCATGTATACTTGGTACTGTTTATTTATACACATGAGGATATGTTTAAAAAACAAACAAGTTGGTTCTTTGTGAGGTCAGGATTTATGCCTGGTGTCAATATAATCCATCTGCGTGGTGGTGGTGTTCAGAAACTTCAAACAAGCTGTGCAGTCTCTTCCCCTGCTGCCCCATCTTCTCCACAGGCACCCTCCTGGGAAGCTCTTTTGCCTATAAGGTGTACGTACCTAACAGTGCACAGTTCTGTACATAGTGTAAGACTTTTATTCCATACAAAGGAATATTTTTCCCTGAAAGATGAATTTTTACATGCTTATTGTTAGCTAGAAGAGCATCGTATTTTCAAATGAGAAAGCAAGTGTAGTTTTATCTTTAGAAAGCTTTTGGCAGTTACAGAAATGCCACTGAAAAGATAGTGTGTAGCTATTCTTTACCTTGTTCATTTTTAGCCTAAATTGTGACAACATTTCTGGCATTGGGAGCACTTGGGTTTTTTGGTTTTTAGGTGCGGGTAAGGGGCACTGCAGGTTTTCCCCTGATGTATGAGCTGATGAGATTTTTCTGGGAGGGGTTAATACGGAAATGCAGATATTCTTGTCCTGTCCTGTGTCTAACCAGGCAGCGGGTTTGACAGTGTTCACATCATGAAATCTTACCAGTATGTCCCATGAGGCTCGGCCAAAGATGAACTTAACGGTCCTTTAATGGCAGGAAGTAGAAGAAAAAGGAGAGTAACATTGATGTACAAACACTTGCCACTCTGAGCTGACTCTTTTTCTTTTTTTTTCTTTTCTTTTTTTTTTCCTCTCTTCACATGATTTAGTGGTATAGCTACTTAATGACTTCAGATAGCACTAAAATAAACAGCTGCTCCCAGTACTTCCTAGCTAATACAGCCTAGCAGCTCAACGACTCATGGCAGAGTGATTAGACTCACTTCATTACTGATGGAGTAACTGAGAGACTGTAGGCAAAGGTGTTCCCAAGAATAGCAAGCAGCTAACATCAGTCTGATGGCTCAGAAATCTTGGACACTTTTCAGCTGATTTGTTTTGGGAATCAGAGGGAAGAAAAATTAGGACTACTTGTAGGTTCAGTGAAGCACAGGCAATAAACAATGTGATGCTTCTCTGAGTTTCTGCAGTACTCTCTAGATCTTGGTCTTCCTCAGCAGCTGCTTTCTAGAGGGACCAGGTGAAGAGGACACTTTCAACTGGGGAAGTGTCCTGATGAGTAAAGGCTAGCAGTTAAAGGAAAGGCATCAAGATCTTTCTCCTCTTCTGATCTGCACTGCCTGAGGAAACCAGATTGCCCAAGGTTTGGGAGAAAAATGGTCAAGAAATCTTTAGTATCTGCTTCTGTTCTCAGCAGTTGTGAATATTAGTGAAATATGGATTCTGGAAGCATACGTTTGAGCCCTTAAAATGATTGCCATCAGATACTAAATGACCAAAACCTGCAGGTCAATAAACTTGCTGCTCTCTCTCCATATGCACAAGTAGGGAGGCCTTGCTCTCACTGAGCTCAGGCAGGAGCTGGGGATGCTGTTCCTCATGGTGCTGCCTTTTGGCTCTTCTCTTTCTGTGTTTCCTGCTGCCTGGGATGGTGACCCTGGGCTAGCTGCTGCCTTGGACCTTCTTCTTACTCTTAATTTTTTGCTGGGGAACATCATTGTGGCTGAACCATCGCCACTGGTGGTGGTGGGGCACTCACCTCTTCTCTTGCAGTTGCCTTGAATCTTGTTTAAATCGCCTTTGTGCTGTGGCTGAAACTTGGTGCAGCCCTTGTGGATCTACCTGCGTTTTCAGGCTATTCTTGCTAAAGCACCTTTTATATGCCAAGCAGTGAAAGGGGCAGGTGCCCCCAAGGAACGCTGCACAGCTGGTGGAGCAGTACTGGAGGCAGTATCAACAGCCAGCTGGTTTACACCTTTTTACCTTGTAGTGAGATAACCCTTGCTGATAGCATTAACCAGATAAAGCCATGGCTTGAGTCACTCAGTGTTTCACTGCTGTGGTGTTAACTGGGAGTAAAAAGCAGAGGTACTGTAGTTGCCAAGGTGTTGACATTTGCTGTTGACAGCTGTAGTCCTCCATCATCAGCAGGCGAGGAGGCCTGGAAGCTGTCCAGCTCCCTTTAGCTGACTTGTGTTGGCCCTCCTGCAGCTGTATTTGGAGGATGTGTCCCATTTTATTTTGTTCTTCTCCATATGGTGATATTCTTCCAAGCGCTTGACCATGTAATAGCTTTCTTGTTGGTAGTGTTAAGTGCATGATGGTTGTGGTGAAATCATGGCTTATAATGGCTGTGGTTTGAGTGACACCATTATCTCAGGGTTAGAAAATGCTTGAGAGCAACATGAACTTCATGTATCAACTTTAAGCCTCTGAAATGTAGGG
>NW_010177571.1:6650-9025 GCF_000695765.1 Mesitornis unicolor
GGATTGAAACAGAATTCTAAAACCAGAAAGTAAAATTTTAATTCTAATTTTAGTTATGCTCATTAGGAAGCCCTTAGTTTTTCTGAAGAGAGGGAAAGTTTTGTGTCTGTTTTCTGGTATGTTTTGTAGCATGGAACTGGATCTATTGCTGCTCAGCTTTGGCATTGTGAAGCAGAAAGCATAACCAGAACACACTGGAGTACCTGTACACTGTGACTCCTTTCAGTGTTCCTAGTGAAGCTCTGAGTTGTGGGACTTCCAGAAATGGTGCTTCAGGCTGCCTGCTGGTTGTTCCACATGTGGAACTGCTGTGGTCTTAAAATCTGGTGGAAGACGGTGGGCAGAAAGAAACCCAGTGCATGTGTTGTTGAATTAGCCAAATTTAAGTAGTGCTGTTTGTTTCAGAAGCAGCACACAAGTAAAGCCCAAGATAGTGTATTTTTGTTGTGGCCACCAGCAGGGAATTCAAATGCAGAGCCCCCAGTGACACAAGCCATGTCAAAGAGGGAGTCTCCAGTCTGCGTCTGACTTGTAGTGTTATTCACTTACTGCACCGTAGGAAATGCCTTGCCTTTCTAAATAATTGTTAGTCCAGTTATTCAGACCTCCAGAAGTGTATGATGGCAGCTGAAAAACCTCCACCTCCAATATATTCTTCATAGCATATTTGTTGTTAGGATTGTTGTCTGATTTTCAGATCCTTTCAACTGTATCTGCTTGTCATTTCTCCATAGGAGACAGATCCAAAACCATATTTTCTTTCTAGGAGTAAGAATGTAGCCTAAAGATCTAGCAGGAGAGAATGTATTTTTCTTCAGTGTCACGTAAACTTGATCCCTCCTTAGATGAGTGGTTTTTTGACAAATGAAAGTAGCAATGCTCTAGAACAGGAGGTTTCCCAAGGAAGTTTAGTTTTATGGAAAGATATTTTAGTTTATAGAAGAGAAAGTCCATATCTACAAACTGGTGACAAATGGACACTTGTATTTCCCAAAGCTGAAATTTTTGGAGGCCTTTTGAAAGTTTTACATTAACCCAGAAAGTAAATAAAGGAGAAATTCAACTAGCATTGCTAGCTGGAAAGTTAATTCCTTAGAAGTTTTATGGTCTGATAACTGTGGGCCCATTTGCATTAATGGGATATTTGCACTTGTAACTGTGGTATCTCTTTGATGTACCTACAGACAGTTGTTTCACAACACAGTCAGAAACGTGGTATTGCAGGCACACCAGCAAAAGCAGCATCCTGTGGCTTTGTCCTCCATTTTTTCATTGATAAAATAAAAGCACGGTAGTAGAATGCTTTTATACAAGATAGTTAATTCCAGTTTACGCTGTATTATTAACACAATAAATGAGAATGGATTTTTGTCAGTTGATGTGTTAATAGTTTTTTTCCCTTTAAAAACGAAAATTCTGACGGATTTTGTCTTACCACGTTTATTAATTCTATTCAGTGAAAGATTCAAACTCCTGTTACAAGGATAATAAGGCACACGCTTTGCTGCTGCCTTTGTGTAACAATCTGGAATTGTTCCTTTGAGGCCATTAAGGTTTGTATGTGAGTATGCATCCAATTTTAAAGATTATTTCATAGGGTATTATGCAAGGTGTGAATTTTGTTATCAAAAGCAGCGAAATACCTGTTAGAGCCATGTGGTATTTGTCACACATGAAGGAACAGGAGGACCCAGTGTGTGTAATTGCGGGTTCCCAGTGTAGCCTTGACAGGGAGGTTGCTTGGTGTCCACCTCTGCAGGAAAGAGCTGTGTCTTCTTTGTTAGTGCTTCGAAACTCAGTTATGTTAAACATGAAGATCTTCAGGTGTCCCCAGACTGAGGCAGGGATAAAGTGGTAAATAAAAACACTTTTTCTGGCTGTGAATCGTACCTCTAGCTTTCTCACAGCAGTGGTGTATTCAGTGGCCAGCTAAGCCTGTGTAAGCCTAGAATTAATAATCTGATGTGTAAGTATTTCTGCCCTCCTAGCATGTGTGCAGCAAGCCCTTCCTTTCTGACCCAGTGCTTTCCTTCAGCATAGCTGCATGTTAAGCGTAAACTATGCCCTAAGGTACTAGGATGTGAGCGTTGTATGGAGGTCCTTAAGATTTGCATGCATGTGTGGTGCCATGCGTAGTGAGGCCCTGGCACCAGTTTGGGCATTGGGTACCCTGAACAATAAAGGATTTGCCATAAGGTGTGGAAGTGAGGAAATCATGATATAAACTGGGATTTTCCGGTCTGCTGAGTCTTGTACTTCCAGACTTATTAAGAGATTTATTATAAAATGGCTAAAAAGATTTATTGAAGGTTTGTTAAAGATTTCTTAAAAGAGAGAGAAATACCCTTCAGAGACACTTCTTCAGGGCCTCTTTC
>NW_010177571.1:9056-24073 GCF_000695765.1 Mesitornis unicolor
GTGCTGACTTTAAGGCACAGTTGTAAATAGCTGAGTGCATGATCGAACAGTGGTTTGAAGAAGCCCTGTACCAGGCCCAAAACTGGACAGGCAATTTTAAGTCTGGGATTATGAAATATAGGAGGTTTCTACGTGACCTTTCATTTCCACCCCTGATGGGCCTTGCCCTGCAAAGGGTGCGATCGAGCCTGATGCGCATGACTGGTAGTTGGGCAGGATTTGGTTACTAAGCCTTGGGAGGAAAGCATTATAAATCACACTCCTCCTGGAATATAACTTGGATGTGCTCACTTTTTTCTTTGAGTAGCTGTCAGCATGCAGTGAGAGAGCTGTTATTGCTTGTTGAGGAAAAAGGAATGGATTTACGTATAAAACACGGGAACCCTGCAACAGTGTTTGCATCTTTGCACTGGGAAACTACACATTCATGAATCCTGACCCTTCTCAAGGCAATTCTTGTGGTAACCTGTGATGCTCCTTCTTTAAATTGCAATTCTGTGTGGCAGACACGATGGTTTTTGGTGTCTTTTTTGTATACATCCAGATAAATTCTAGATGTTAAAATAATTGTATCCCTGGGGAGCTTCAGACTGACTGAGAGTTTTTGCTAGTTGGGAAGAAAGGAGAGAACTTGACTGGTTCTCTAGTTTGGAGATGGGAGCAGGGATCTGGGGAATAGTCCCAAATCGCTCTCTTTTCACTCACCACTGCTCTTTTTCAAATTCTGTGTTAAATGAGTGAAAATCTGCCAAGGTGTGGCCTACGTGTATAACATCAGTCACAAAAGGTCTGGTGAACATATGCCCTTGCCCCTTAATGCCATTTTAAACTGCTAAGACAGCTTAGATGCTGTTAGACCGATTACAGCACAGGAGGCTGAAATCATTGTCCAAGCAGTGTGTCCAAGGGCGAGATGTGTTCTTCAAAGTATTTCAGGGGTAATGATCTTTACACTTCTTTTTTTTGTGGATCTGTGTTACAGGATATGTGGATGTGGTGGCTGTGTGCCTAAGTCTTCGGTGTGTTAGAAGCATGCATGCTCTTAAACCAAGTTGTGTGCTGTTTACTCCTGCAGAAACCCTTAAATAAATGTGCCTGAGCAGGCACCACTTCAAGCACCACAAGGAGACTGAAAGACAACTAAAATAGAGTTAATAAATCTGATGGAAAAGTCTGTATGAGAAGGGTCAGCACAAAACGGGCACGTCTTCCCAGAAGAAGTTAGGAAATTGTGGAAGCCAGAAAAAAGCCCACTCTTGTAATTGGAGCCCTGGGACCTAAAACCTGGGAGGTAATGTAATTCCTGGCTTGCTGGAGAACTCGGAGTCAACACAGAGCAAGCCAAGATGGGAGACTGAATTATCTATAAAACTGCCTGTGCAAAATGATCTGCTTTCTCCCTCCAGAAATGTAATAAACATATGTTAAAATACAATTTTTCTTTTATTCTAGAAGCGTCAGTGACTGAAACAAAGTACTTAAAATCCTCAGTAATGGGGAGACGGTATTGTCATGAGCCTGCTACTTCGACTGGTTGAACTTACTCTGTTCAAGAAAACAGTGAAGCCAGCAAGCTTGGGAAAGAAGTGTTAAGCCAGAATCTGCTTAGTTCCTGTTCAGAGAAGTGGTTGCTCTTTTAGGCTTTTTAAAAGTGTCCAGATCGTCAGCTCTGCATTTACTGTCTGAAGAGATTGGCAGTTAATAACTTGTGAGCTTGAACAGAGCTCTGAGAGATGAAGAAATAAAATTGTCCATCTGTGTTGTAATGTTATTTCTTCTTATTTGTGTTCACAGTTTGTACTTCCTGTATTGTCTGAGGACAGAAGTAGTTCACATGCATTTCTAAAGATGTCAAAATATGCACTGGCGCTGGAATGCAAAAGATGATTAAAACATCACAGTTTGCTACTTAGTGTAACTAATCAGTCCAGTCTGCTGCGTATTTCTGAATCTCTCACTGAAATTTATGGGTTCCTTCTAATAATGTTTTTAGTGAAAATGCTGAGGTTGAGAATAAACATTAAATATTTCAGTAAAGTACATGTTTTGAAGTCAAGCCATAATCAGAAAAGAATATTTACTGCGTTTCTTTGAAAGACTGACAGAGCTTTTTTCTTTTTAAATACTTTTATAGTACTTGATGCCCTTGTTCTGCGAGTGCTCTCAGTGGAGCGGGACAAGAATTTAAAACTGTTCCTCTGTCTATCCATCCTCTGTTACTTTGCCCGCTGAAACCCAAGAGATGCTGTTGATCTACATTTCCTGGATGAATAATTAAGTAAAATAGTGTCCATCTGTTGTTTATGAAAAATTTGAATGGGAAAATGCTGATTTACATATGACCAGAGAATGGATAAACTTTGTTTTGCAAGGGTCGTCAAAGAGCAGCGCACCCTTGGATCTGCAGCTGCCCAGGGAAGCTTTACACCCCAGACAGCAGAACCCAGCAGCCTGCTGGTGCTTTGCAATCCCCGCCGTCCAGTGGGCAGCAGCACGGCACAGATCAGCAGCTGGCCTCGGCAGGGGGCTGGATTGATTGCTCAGGTGTGCATGAAGGTGTTAGTGCTATATGTGGGACCTCTTTGAGACACTAGGGATGGTGATCCTGTGTTTCGCCTGTCTGTCACAGTTTTTCAGGATATGAGACATGCTCATTGGTATGCTAAATGTCAGCAGTGAACTCTGCCAACCACACTCGTCTTTCCTTGTAGGTTTTTGCCTCATCTGTCATGTTGACTCTATAGATGTGTGAGATGATCAAAAATCCTTTTCATAGTCCTTAGAAGCTGGGTGTCGCTTCTGTCTTAAAAGGTTTTTGTTTTCCGTCTCCTACTTTTTGCCTACTTGCACTTCTGGAGTGGTGGTGGTGCGGTTGTCTTTACTGAAGGTGTCTTTTCTTTGGTTCCAGCACTTTGCTTCCATGCTGTTCAATAAAGTGCAGTTATTATTTCTGTTATTTTTAATACTTCATATGCAGAGTCTGGGAGTCTTAACCAAGGAGTCTTAAACTCTTGTTGTTATGAAGCTAGAGCTTCATGCCATGTCTTGGACACCAAAAAGTGATTCCTTTGTGGTGCCTGTGCTGAGGTACTACTAAAGTTAAATGGGAAGGTACTTTGTGTTTTCAAATTACAGACTACTTTTAATGTCATTTGTCATTAATTTCTTCCACTTTTTATTTCCAGTTTTTTTACCACTTTCTCTATTCAGGATGGCCAAATAGTAGCAACCTGGGACTGCCTAACAGCTGGAAGATGCCAGTGCTCTCAGACTCTCTCTGATGCCAGTGCTCTCATCTCCCCTGTATTTGGAATGTTTGTGAAAGCCATGGAGAAGTCTGGGAAGCAGTGCTGATGGTCCAGTTCATGTGCATTAATTTTGAAAACTTCAAATTATTCTAGGCATACAGGACATTTGTTATGCCTGGCTTGCACCTGGCGGCATGAGGAGACGCAATTCAATGAACCTGTTCTGCGAAAAGGTCACAAAATCAGTGTGCACTTTCACTGCATACTAAAGCAGCAGGAAAAGCTGAAGCACTGCCAAGCTGTTGCTTGCCTGCACCCTTGGTACAGTGCGGTGTTGGTGCTGCTCATGTTCATTAGATATCATTCATGCAGGTTTTGTATCTTGATGTATCTGCCCAAGGTTACAGTTTCCCCAGGACCTCAAGCAAACGTTCCCTGGTTCTCTGAGCAACTAAAAAACTGATGTAGCATGGGCTAGATCATCCTTTTGCTTAGTTAACTTTGAAGGTGCAACCAATTGTTTCTTCTTTTATGGGGATTGCATTTACATCTAAAGAAAATAGGATTTGAATTTATTTGTAGCTTATTTTAAAGTATTTCAAATGCATTATGGCATCCTCTGCTTTTACATGTAGTTGAAAGTGAAAAGTGGAAGCACTCTTTTCAAGAGCCAGTAGTAACTAATTACAAAAATATGTAGCATTTTTAGGGATCAGGAAATAACAGGGCATTATATGGCAAGAAGCAGCAGAATGTGAGTTATCTGGTATGTCACAACATTGAAAATATCAGACAGCCACTTTGAAATCTTTTATATTAATTCTTCATTTAGCAGTGCCAGTGGGTGTTTTCCCTTTGCTTTTTGAAAGTGGACTGATATCATATAAGGCAGTACTGTTGTCTACTCACGCTGCTCAAACGAATTGTGCAGCAGAGTTTAGGTGGAAATTCTTGCCTTTCCTCTGGTGCCAGCAGACTTTAACTAGTCATTTTAGCTTTTAAAATATTTATTCAGTATTACACACCACAGAATCTCTAAAGATGTGTGCTGCTTAGTGCGAATGTACAAGCAGCCTAGCTGACGCTGGCTGGGTGAGCGCGGTTTGGAGCCTGGTGTTGCTCCAGTGGCACATGGGTACTGCTGGCCCTGCTGGAGCACAGCTGGAATGCTGGGCTGATGCAGGGTGAGTCTTGTGCCGATGTGTAGCATGTCTTACAGCTGTGCAATGGAAGAGGGTAAAGAGAAGGGAAGAGAGATACAGAAATGTATTGTTTGTTTATTTTCTCCTAAGTGAGCATTAGGATATTGTTGGCTGCTTTTACAGCAGGCTGTGGATACCCTGGGTGATAGAATAAAGGCCTTGCCTCACAGGGATAGGGCAGAGGAGATGCACACGCTATTTTTTGCACCAGTATAATTGTTAGAGGTTTATTTTGCTCTCTTCAAAGCAAGGCGGCCTAAATCCTTCAGCATCACAGCAGCTCCGATACCTTCCTCCCTTCTTCTACTTTGACTTTCCCTTTCTGTGTAAGAGCAATAATTCCCATTTGCATTCGGGGGGACAGCTCGCTCTTCTTCACTGCTCCCAGGGATCTTCATGGGTGTGTGCTGTGTCCAGGCTGGGGCTGGCTAGCAACAGGCATCCATAGGGGAGGAATTTATATTGTCTGAATGCTGAAGTACTGTAAATGATGTTTTCACACACTGCAGCTAATTCCCACAGTTTCCATTGCTTTAGGCTGTTTCTTCTGATGAAAAGCAAACAGAAGGTCTGGGAGCTGAGGAATGTAGTCTGAAGCACAGTCAGCGTGCAGCCTCCACTGGGCTGTGCAGCTGGAGTCAGAAAGGGAGCTGTGTAATGCCTGTGCAAGAGAGGGGTGTCTAAACATGGTGCTCCTAAATGCCAAGACTGCAATTCTCAGGTGCTTTTGAAGCTTTAAGGACCCAGTGGGGAAATCCACTTTGGTGACTGGATGGTTTACCTTGTCAGCAAATTGAAGTGACTCCTCAAAGACGTACTCTGGGCAAGTTTCATCACTGAACCTGTAGGTCCAGTAAAGCAATTTTTCAGTCACGAGTGAGTAAATGGAAATACTCACTACTGAGGAGTGTTTCCCAAATTTCTTACTGAAGAATAAAATAACTCTGATAGGGAACAGTGGCTTTTTGGAAGTACTTTGAGCAAGCACAGTGAACGTATCATGCGGCCTTGTGTTCTGTTAGGATGACCATGTACATAATAATGCTCCAGCTTCTCCTTCCTGCTGCTGCCTGCTTTTTGCTTAGGCCCTCACGTTCCTCTCTCCACACCTGCTCTTTTTTATAGTCTGTTGCTTGACTCTCCCTTACAATTTGGATGCTATGTTTTCTTGTTAAGTGAAATGTGTGCCAAAAAATTGAGTCTGTTTTGGACACTATTTAATAATTCTTCCAGTGTGCATGATGTGTGGTTCCAAATTCTGATATTGATGATTAGCACATGTTTATCACACTCATATGCAGTTCTCTGATCTTCCCACTGGACAAACTCAGCCTCTTTTGAGGCTGCCCTTGCACAGTGAAATAACTTGCTGTGTGTAGTACCTAGGAATTTTGCCTTGTCTAATTCTGCCAAACCTGCGCAAGTGTCCGCTGAATTCTGTGTTTTGTCAAACTGACTTACTGGGGTTCAACACAAAATGTAGTTTAATATTCTTTCCATGAGAAGAATGACCAAGTCTCTCTCATCGTGTCTGGTCACCTGTTGTGAAGAATCAGGCGGGATTTTTTTTTTTTAGGAAACCCTTTCATATTTTAATTAGATACAAAAATACCTTTTGTGTACCAAGAGCTTGTTCCCAGTGCTACAAGGTTCTTTCCACTCTTTCTTGCTTAAAAATTAAGACAGTCAAATGAAACTTTAAAAAGAGCAAATTCTAATGTCAGTGAAACTTTAAACCGTGCATGTCTGCCTTTGATTATTTGAGTGCTGGGAAATACAGGTAAACCAACCTTCTTACCTCAAATAACACACAGAGGCCAGATTTTGTTGGGAGTGAGTCATCAAGTTTCAGCTGAGTTTTCATGGTCAGGGTTGATCGGTACCTGGTCATCAGTGACAATAGCTTTTCTAGTCCTGCAGATGCCCAAAAGGCTGCAGAATCTTCCCAAGAGATGTTATTAATGAGCCTGCATGGTCTTGTAGGCGAATATGACAGACTTGTTAGTTGACACAGCTTGAGCTGAGATGCGTGAGTCAGCCCTGGGCCTGAGAAGGGAAACAGTTTCTGGGTAATGATGTGCTGACAATTCCCAACCCATCTGGGAACGCCACAGCCAGTGCTCTCCCTTTGCCCTTCTGGGAAATGCCGTAGCTGCGTGCATGCGTGCCTGCTGTAGAGGTCGGGAGAAATGAGTGTGTGCAGCTTTGAATGACTTTTCCTCTTCTTGACTGCATTTTGGGAAAAGAAGGGGAGTTATTTTGGTCTTTTTAAGCAGATGAGATGTTACAGCTTAGTATTACCACGAACGCATAGGCTCTGACTGTGAGTGCGACATGTGCTCCCAGCAGGACAGCGTGGGTTTATATGACAAGGAATCCCCGCAGAGTATTCAGTGTTCAATATGTTTAGGAGTATTTCCCTTGTGACCTGTAGCGCTTCTTGCTTTGGTCATGGTATTTTGAAACTTCGTTTGAGGTCACAGAGGTTCCCAAGCGTTGTCTGCTTGGGATGGTTGAATTGCTGCAGACTGCAGCTTTTACAGCAGTAAGCAATCTCTCCTTCTGTAGGGAAAAACAGCAGAACCAAAAATACATTGCTCTGAAATGGGGAGAATTTGTGCTTCATACTATACTGTCTCTGTATATACATCTATAAAATCCTATTTTTAATTAGAATGCGAGTGTAAAAGGGAATTCTGAAGAGAAGGAATGCCTTGCACATGTCCGTGAGGCTGAGTTGGTAATAATCATGCTTACAAAGTTAGTAAGTTTTTCAGTTGGTAAATTCTCTCTGAGAAAAAAAGAATCCTGGCTTCCAAGCCTTCGGTCAGTGCTTTCCTTGCCCTCTCGCAGCAGCTGACTGACCACCCTTGACATGCTTGTCTTCACACTTGGTAAGTGTACAGGGAAGTTATGGGGAGCAGGGGGTGTCCAGTGTGAGAATCTCTGCTGAGAAAACAGCTGGCTGCACCAAGATAGTTGCAAAGTGCACGAGCCTGTATTTGTGGTGGCATTACAGACTGTAAGACTGAAAATCAGTCACCAAAAACCCAAGTACATCTTGTATGCACAAAATAAACTTCATAGTTTTCCAAAATTAATGAAGACACAGAGCAGATCAGGAATGCTGGCATGCTCCTCCCTCTGGCATGTCTGTTTCCAGAGCTGCTTCAGCTCTGGAGTTGTCATGGATGTAGTCATGGCAGGCCACACTAAACTGGTCCAAAAAAAAGGGGAAGCTATCCACTTGGAGACACATTTTTCCCATAAGCCCTAGACCTTTAATCCTAATAACTATAAACAAACCCTGACCTGGAAAAATCTTTTCATTTTCTTTTTTTTCTCTTCAAGTGTGGGAAGAGAAGTCCTACTCCTTAACCTTGTCACAACCACACATTAATCTCATTTCCTACTCATCATGAGCTAGTGATTTGGAAATTGCAACTATGCTTAACTCTATTTTTCTTCCTATGTTTTTATGGTATGTTTTTGTTGTTTCCCCTGTTGTTTTTGGTTCAGTGCTGGTTCATTAAACTTCAGTCACAAATACCAGCTGGAGGGCACGCAGCTTGTTGCCATTTCAGCTAATCGGGCATTTGCAGATCCAAGGGGGCTGTTGCATAGACACATGAAAACTGGAGCACTCTCCTGGTGTTCCTTCCCTTTCTTGGGAGGCTTTGGCCATCACTGTTTTCTCATTATGTTGGCTTACCAGGAAACATACTCTTTAGAGAGCTTAGCATAATAATGCTCTCCTTCCTTGCTGATTCAATCTCTGTTCCCTGCTGCTGCTGCTATCCTTGCACACTATTTTGAGTTAGTGCAGGCACGCTGGCACGCCAGAAGGCACCTTATGTTTTGCTGTGTTTTCAGACAACAGCTGTAATCCAACCATTGCATCTGGGATGTGATAGAGCCAGCAGGTCCATGCTTAGCCATGTACTTATTTTTTTGTCTTTTATCACTTAGTTGAAGATACAAGATGGAATTAAACTGGTGTGCGATGAAGATCGTGTTGTGTATTCCTGTAAGAAATATCCTAAGTTACAGTTAAGCTGTCACACAAAATGGCAATAGCTTGAGTGATCAGCAGCTGCCACTAGCTCTGCTTCAAACCACTAAGAGGAGGCATTCAGATCTCAAGAGATCTTGTAACCTTCCCTTAGCAGAAATAGTCTAGGAAAATCAGAAAGTTATGCTTCTTTAAATTAAAAAACAGTAATAAACAAATTGAGTTATGGGTTATGATGGGCAGTTGGGGCAAAACCCCTGAGGTGCACACCTCTCCAAACAGGGGAGGAGGTGACTTTTTATTCTCAAGAGTCTTCCATTTGCTAGAGGTTCAATTTAAAAATGCTAATTTTAAGCATAATCCTAGCAAGACTTTGATTAGCACAATACCTTGAACTTCCTGTCACCACGTAGCATAACATCTTTTCCCATGCCTATGTTTAATTGCTGCAAATCCAGCAGTTCCCACAGCTTGTTACGAATTCAGTCCAATAAAATTGCTGAATCTTGGAATTCAAGCTATCAAAAATTGCGTCTGCGAAAGTAATGAATCTTACATTACAATAAATCCAGAGTGATTTGAGATTGCTTCCTTAACTGTTTTCCATCATCTACCTTCCCTTGCAAGTTTTTTGGTTTTATTATTTTTTACTCTCTTTTTGCAGAAGTGTGCTATCCCATCTGTGAGCAATATTCTTTTCCCCATGACTTTATCACTTGGTGTGGAAGGACGGACAGTGTCATCACACAGTGTGGTGTTACTTTGTTTGCAGTAGAAGGGTGCCACCTACTTCAAAACTCTGAGTGAGAAAAAATATTTCTATGGGCCTTTCAAAGATCACAGTGGAGAAGTTGACAATTGGAAAATTCTCATGACCTGAGTGTGTTGCCTTCATGCAGTAAGGGAGCCTTCACTAAGCTTCAGTGGCTAGATTCAAAGAAGAGCAAGTAGAAGTGACAGTAGAAATTGTGAACAGCTAAATGGATATTTAAATGTTTTTTAATTGTACCAGACCTTATGTTTAATAGAAGAAGTAACTTTGCCGGGTGTTTATTTTAAAAGCTGCAATAGATGGTCATTTAGATTATTTCTTCACACTTACATGTTGCTTATAGACATATATACTGAAAATTCAGTAGCCTAGTGGCTGCCAAGGGATTTGACTGCATAATCAGATCATTCCACAGCTGAGCAGTCTCTTAAGACCCAAAGTTCAATGGATGTCTTGCTCCTCCAGAGCATGTGTACCAAAGAAAGGAAAAATTTAGGAAAATTGGCCTGATTTCTTTCAGAGAAATACCATGGTGTGGGGATGTGCTTGTTCTTTCTGTGAAGTAAAATAAGACATTACTGAGAGGTTACTCAGTCCTCTATTGATTTTTTTCCTTTTTCGTCTCCCATAAAGTAAATAAGATCAACTTGAGCTTTCTAAAACTGTTACTGGAAATATTTTTCCCAGAAGTGAAGAAAGTGTTTGAATGAGTTTCCAGTTAACAAAAAAGCCCTTTACTGATATCAATTAGCTAAACATCAATTGAATTAGTGACAAAAACACATTAGTATCAAGCCTGTTAATGTATTACATTTCCTTTGCTTGCCCAGCAGAAGGCAGATGGTGGTTTAGCTGCCTGGATAACTGCAGTCCTGAGAGGGATCTCCAGCAGTGGGTCTTTGATGTCGTGAAGCAGAACTGACTCTGTGGGTCACCCTGCAAGCCAGGAGTTGCACAGGGTAACAGTGCATCAGTAGCGAGGGTGTGTCAGCTGCGTCAGGGTACATGGACTGCCGCTGCAGTACCTCGTTGCCCGTTCTCCACTGACAATGCACATTGCATTTTCTTTCTTACCTTTTGGGGGCAGACCCAGTGGTGTCTCTGGGTGCAGGGGATTGGGGCACCCACCCTTGCCTGACTCCTTTGTGAGGCTCAGCCCTCCTGGGACTGATGCATGTGTCCCCTACTCCCAGGAGCGTTTAGGGGGAGGATACAGGTGGTTTTTAGATCTGTGGAAGTATGTTAGAGCCCTTTCACAAGGCATTTGCTTATCCTGTACAAGATCAAAACCACACAATGATGATCTGAGTTCATTTTACTTACAGCTGCATTTGAGGAGTGCACTGTAATATACACTTTCCTACACTCATAGAATCACAGAATAGTTTGGGTTGGAAGGGACCCTAAAGATCATCCAGGCCAACCCCCCTGCCATGGGCAGGGACACCGTCCCACCAGACCAGGTTGCTCAAAGCCTCATCCAACCTGGCCTTCAACACTTCCAGGGAGGGGGCATCCACAACTTCCCTGGGCAACCTGTGCCAGTGTCTCACCACCCTCACAGTAAAGAATTTCTTCCTGAGATCCAGTCTAAATCTACCCTCTTCCAGTTTAAAACCATTCCCCCTTGTTCTATCGCTACCTGGCCTTGTAAAAAGTCCCTCTCCAGCTTTTCTGTAGGACCCCTTCAGGAACTGGAAGGCTGCAATAAGGTCCCCCTGCAGCCTTCTCTTCTCCAGCCTGAACAGCCCCAGCTCTCTCAGCCAGTCCTCATAGGAGAGATGCTCCAGCCCTCGGATCATCTTTGTGGCCCTCATCTGGATATGCTGCAACAGCTCCACGTCCTTCTTATGTCGGGGACTCCAGAACTGCAAAGATCCTCCTTTAATACTCCCGGTTATGTACTCTATAGACTATCCAAATAAATTACTACCAAGCTATTTCCCAGCAAGGGTAGTTTCACTGTAAGAGATTAATTCGGATGGTCATCCCTACATTGAAGCTAGGGCAGCTGGACACACTTCTATTTAGAAGAATTATCTTTAACCCTGTTATTAAATTAGCAAGCAAGTAATAGCTTTAGAATGTTTTTGAAGGAACCAACTATACAAGGAGCAAAACTGGGTACTATGTCACTTGCTGCAGATGCATAATGTTTTGAATGATTCATCTGCCCTTAGTGCAGTTAGAAATCACATTAAAATGGAGGAAGATTACATTTATAATTGCTCAACATTTATCTGTTTCTTGGGACATTTATGGTTCATGAAACATTCCCATTTGTGTTAAGAAGTAAGTAGAAAATAAGTGATTGTGTAGGGTTGTAATTTTCTAAGATGGAAGTATAGAGTTGTGTTCAGTAAACTTGAAAATGGAGGAATAATTTCCACAAGTCTGAGACACACATGGGCATCTCAGCATTACCCCCTATTTTTCTGCTTAAAGGTACTTTATCTAAGAGCTAAGTATAGTTGGATTTTGTCATAAAGTAGCTAAGAGTAGGTGTTTAATTAAGAAGGAATTACTGCTGGTGAAATTATGCATAGACAATAACCAGTTCTTAATTCAGCAGGGAACTTACTTCCATGTTTATTTCCTTTGTATTGGCCCTTTACACATTAGCTTTGAGCAGAAAAAAAAATATCACTGTGCATTTAGAGCAGAACTAGGGCATCCACGATGGCAGAGTAATTAGTGGTGTGCGAATCCCCAGCCTATGTCTGGAGCACTGACTTGCTCCCTTACAGTGACAGAGCATGGTCGGACCGGCCTTTTAGTCCTGCCCTTTCTGTTTTAATCCACAGTACCTTAAAACTCAAGTATGAGAGGACCTTCAGATGGAAGCTGCTCATTTGGTGGCTCTGTCCAAGTGCATGCTTAGAGCTTGTCAAATGACCTGGCATTTGCTGGTTTCCAGCGAAGTATGAGCAATGGGATACTCCACGGTGGGTGTAAAAGGAAAATCAGAACTTGTACAGTAATTTTACAGATGTGTTTTGCAGGATCAGCGATGTTAAAAGATGCTGAAGGTCCTTCAGCCCTTAAGGTTTTGTTCTGCACTTTTCCTAGTTCTATAAAGTATAACGTTACATCTACAGTTTGTGAACCACTGTAGCATGGACCCATTTGTTTTTCAGCCTCTTATTATCTTCTAATATTCACGTGAAATCAAATGAGCCACTTACTGCCTAATCGCTTTAATTTGCATACTGATAAACTGAAGTGATGGTAACTGAGTTTGAAAATCTGAGTGACCAATTCATATGGAAAACAGGCAATATCTCTGTTAACATTGCTTCCATGAACCATGGTTGTTCTCGTTGTCTTGGAGTATCTAAGATTCAAAAAGAATCTATTCTATTCTATTGCATAGAATCACGAAAATGGGAAAATTTGCTTGCTCAGCCTGGAATGGTCTTTGTTGAAACAGGCAGGTCTCTGGTAGGAGAGGATTGCACTTCTGCATGGTGCCTCCTTTGCAACTTGACAGCTCCAGCTGTTTCTTTTGAAAGCCCCTTGCCCCTCTTCATTGTGGGGCTGACCCTGCAGCATTCCTGTGTGCCTCTGGCTCTTTGAACGTGTTTTGAGATAGAACTGTTCACTGTGATACATTGCATATTTTAGTCTCTGAAAGTAGCCTTCCCTAGCTGGAAAAGGAAATGTTACCTCCTCAAAATGTAGTATTTTCTTACACCAATTCAGATGACCTGCTCCATAAGCAGTGTAGGGTCACATTTGCTTTGAACAGTTGTGTCATCCCTTTGACATTGTTGGTCATTATCTTGCCTCCATTGGTAGCTGAATCACTTTTTGTAATGCAGTCATTACAGAAGGACTTCATTGATGTGGTTCGGTCCCTGGGGCAAATGCTTTCTGGCTCCTCTGCCGACCCTTGTCCAGATATGCTCTGCACTCTAACTTCTTTTTTTCTATCTTAACTCATGACTGCAGTTTTTCGTGGGAATCCTGAACAGATAAGATGAAAGAAAAGGTAGAGAAAGGCCTATTTAAAATGAAGGCATGTTTTTCATCATTGAAGGTTTTTTTTTTCTGAAATCTTCAAAAAGACTGCCTGTAATCATATGGCGTTTTCTCAAAGCAGATGACTTTCAGCAAGAAACTTGGCTTATGCTGTCCTGTAGAGCAGCCAAAGGAGAGGTAATATTTACCAGATTTGACATGACAGATCAGTAGGAATGTAAATAGAGCAGTCCTTCAAAAGACACTGTAGTCAGAGCAATCATCCTGCAGCTTTGACAGATTTACTAACATCTGTTCTGGTGCCATTTCTGCTGCACAGACCTGCCATTAATTAACTGAGCAGACTGACATGTGAAACTTTGATAAGATTGTGCCATCTGGCTGGGTTATATTTGTAAGTCTCTCCACAGGTTCTCAGGTTTAGGGTATGCTTCAGCAATGCCCTGGTTAATCTCAGGAAGGTGCACTGACCCTAGAGCACTGGGGTTACTAAACCAAGGTATCAGGCTGTAAGTATTTGTAACAGGATGTGTATTGGAACATCCCATTTCTGAGCTGCGTCATTTTTCTTTTAGGATTCTCATTTTGCTGTTAGGCCTTGTTTTACTAACGCATCGCTGCCTAGTGCTGGCCACAACTGCTGCTGTAGTTTTCAGTTAGTACAAGGTATATGAACACGGTTTATTTGCCGTAACTAAACCTCAGTCAATGGATAGCCAGTATGGGCCACAGATTAAGAAACATCTAAGATGCGCCTTAGCGGTGGCTGTGTGGTGGCTGTCTGCTCCCATGGCTGGTGGAGGATCCCAAGTCTGATGCTGGGGAGCTACTGCCAGCGAGAGACTGCATTTTGCATGGCAGGGTAGCAGGGGACAGGCCGTGTGGGAGCTGCCTTTGCTGCTGGTGCTGTGCAGACAGGAGATGACTGTCCCCTGGTACAGCCACTATCGGTGAGGGCTTCAGGTAGGACAGAACAGTGAAGAAATGGAGATTAATAAAAACCCACATTGGCCACCTGTTCATTCCTTGCTAGCAATGTGTCACTGGGCTTGTACAAAATCAGCAGCTCAGAAGATTGCTCTTACTGCAGATAGAAATTGATAAGTAAAATTTTGGAGTGCTTTAAATGCATAATGTGCTGAGTGTATTCAGTTTATGCTTTAGTATTTGTCATCCCTTCAGCTTGTAATAGATTAGAGCAGGCTGTTTAATATGTGAGATGTGGCTATAAATAAAAGGCTTTTATAGGTTCAGAGAAAATCTTTATACAGTTTAATTGTGTAGACAGGTTCAATTCCCAGGAAAGCCAAGAGGGAAATCAATTGGTCATTTTAGTCCAGAATCAGTTTGATTTAAGTTCTTGAAACGTGCTGATCTAACTTTTTCATGCAGCAGCCTGTTTTTGCTGAAAGTAGCAAGTGCATCGTGGCTGGCATGAGTTGGGTTCTCCTTATACAGAGCCGAAGTAGTAGGTGGTGGTTCGGCGAGATCCAGCAGCAGGACCGGTGAGTACTGCAGCCGGGTGCTAGCTCTAGAGAGAGAGGCGATTGCCACAGCGGCAAAATCACCGAAAAAACATCAAAAAAAACCCCAGGAGGGGGCAGCGTGAACAGCTCCTGACTTCCTGGAGCGGCAGCTCTCACGTGACAGCTGACGTCGGGGGGGGGCGGTCCCGGCGGACACCGCGGCAGATTTAAACGGCTCTTAGGGAGCACCGCGAACAGGAGCGGGCAGTGTTAATAAAACAGGGCAGTTTGAGAAGACAGGGCGTGAGGGCAGGGCACAGAGAGGGCGCTGGAAAT
>NW_010177572.1:0-12386 GCF_000695765.1 Mesitornis unicolor
CCAGGGCTCGCAGCGGCCAACCCCCACCCCCCGGGCCGCACACACCCCCAGGAGAGGGGACTGGACCGCCTGGCTTTGACCCCGCGATCCCGCCAGGGCAAACGGGCTGATGGCCAGGGCGATGTGCGGGGAATTGATCCGGGCTCCTGAAAATGCCGATTGCAGCCACCGGGGAAAGAGAAACCAGAATTAAAAGGAGACGAGGGACCTGTAGAAGCGCCCGTAATGTAATTATGTCTTACAGAACTGAAGGTTCCCGCTGGGTGTAAGAGCTGGTAAGGTGCAGGGCTAAGCTGCCCGCTCCCGGGATGGGCTGTGGAAGGGCAATCGGGGCACCTGAGCTCTGTCCAGACCACCGCTCACGCCAGCCTCAGGAAGGGGGTGTGAGGTGGCTCATGGATTCTGACCAGCCGGTCGAGGTTAACAGGTTAGCTGACTCCTAAAAAAAACCAGAGCCTCTGCCAAAAGGTTATGTGAACAGCTGGTTTCTGTATCTTTGCAGCTTGTGGGGCCAGTGCAGTGTTGCAGTCAGTCACTCTGCCCCGCTGATGCTGTGCTATTGCCACAAACTCCCAGGAGTGGGACAGAGCTTCTGGAGGATGAGCGCTCAGTGTTGGTGGCAGCAGCCAGTTTTCATGTACGGCGCTGGACCATGAGTGGTCGCAGGTTAAAGTTCAGGAGGAGAGAGGACATTTTATAATACATTTTTGAGTCAACTCATTTTGAGTTGACCACGGACACGATGCTCGTTTCAGTCCTAGCCCACTACAAGTGGCAAATTTCATGTGGTCTCTAAAGTACTTGGGGACACAGAGACTTGCAGATGTGGCAGCGGCACAAACTAACCACCGTCTGCACAAACACCCTGAAAACTGCCAGCGTTGTTTGGTATAAGCACACAAACCTGGCCAGGGCACATAGGTTGTTCCATCCTTCTGAAGGAGGGGGAAACTGAGGTGTGCTCTGCCCTGCCATGGGGGCTCCTGGCAGTGAGCAGCGTGGGGAGGCGGGCAGGATGGTACAGGGAATGAGGCTGGATGGGAGTGTAGAGATCGGTGCAGAGCAGGATCCTCTCTATCAGAATCATCCTTGACAGGTATCTCTAGAAACTGCTCTTAAAATGGCAATGGTGGGGGCTTCACAGTCCCCATCAGCAATCAGCTTTAGTGCATCTCTATCTGAGCCAGGAGTAAACATTTTCTCCTAACGTGAATCTCATAATTTTGAGCCTAATATTTGCATAAGCTAGCAAGAGTGCAAGGTGGGTTCACAGACAAGTCACACAGATACAACACCTCCTCCTCTTGCTTGGATGCCTTTGAGATGTAAAGTTGATGGAGTGCAGGAGAGTATCTGGGGGAAGATGTGCAAGTGTTCCTGCCCAGTTTTTGCCTGTTGACAGAGACAGGGCACTGCACTGGTCATTGCTCTGGCCCAGTATGGCTGTTCCTATGGAAATCTCTTCTCCTCCCCTATAAACCCAGAGTTTACTGTTCTGTCACAAAAGCTTCTTCAATGTTTTGTGTAATACTTTGCTTTCATCCCCAGGAGCTGCCAGTGTGGTTGTGGGCCACCCCCTGGACACAATCAAGGTAAACCACTCTTGTGTCACCAACCAACACTCCACCAATGGCAAGGTGGCCTCTCTCTAGATGACACTTCAAAAGACCTTGACTTCCCCCACCACCCCAAGGGGGAATTTAGCCTTGATAGAAATGTTTTCATGCACTTCAGCCTTTTTTCCTTTCCAGTGCTCATTTTAAACAAGAAACTAAAAGTACTGGCTGATACATGCAAGTTCCTCCATTGAGGATTAATACTGAAAATTAAACCTGGCTTTACATAATATGTGGTTTACCAGACACTTCTGTCAGTGTTTTATTGAACTTTGCCACAGACAAGTATTCAAAGGGCAATGAGGCAAGTGTATTTGTTTTGCTGCAGGCACATTTTTATATGTTTTCCTACTGTTGGCAACACTGGAAGGGCAGAGTGCTGAACTGCTATCCCAGGGCTATGAGATGCAATATTTACTATTCCTGCAAGACAATTATTCCTCAGAGGGAAGGATTTAGAGATGTAAGAAGATATTTGCTAGCATGATGCAGACAAGCCCATGCACACACCAATACAGCCTGACCCAACAGAGTTGAGCATCCCTACTGCTGCAAGGATATAGAGGAAGATCCTGTTCTTCCTTTCTCCTTTTGCACAGTGTGATAAGCATCTCTGGCCATCTTTCACTGCTTCAACTGTTCTGCCCATGTGCTCTGATCTCGTTCAAGCCTCACTGCTGGCACCAGGCTGGGCTGTCAGATGTGGCAGACCCAAGAGTCAGTGGTCCAATTTACATCTTACTGATACTTGGAGGGTGATGTGGAGGAGGCAGAGTCCAGCACAGCCAAGGACACATCCTTCCCCAGTTATCCCAGCCATACCCTCATGCACAGGTGGCTCTCCTGGGGCTGGGAGGTGGCAGTGGCCTGCCAGCCATGTCCTTTCTGGGCTGCTGAGGTAATATCAGCCCCCTGAGCATTGCTGCACCAGGATGGGCGCAGACTGTGCGAGAGAGGCCGCAAGGCTGCCCGCACCATTCGAGCGATGGGCACGGGCAGCACAGGCAGGCTCTACCCGGGGTTGCCAAGGCAATCCCTGTCTCAGGCTGGCCGTCAGGGAGTCATTGCCAGGTTTGGGGGGGAGTTTGACAGCAAGTGAGAGAGGATCCTGCTGGGAAGCATCGAGTTTCTGGATGCCAAGAAAGAGCGAACCCATCCTTCAGTGCCTATAAAGACAACTGTCAGGTTGACCCTCTGTTGCCCTTAGCTTTGGACATTGCTTGGGAATACCAAGTAGGCAGACTTGTTATCTTTCCAAATTTAGGGGAAGTGGAGAGTTTTTGCACAGCACTAAGCCAGCAAAGGGGCAGGTCAGCAGCATTTGTAGCGTCCAGGGGATGAGGGGTCCTTCCCCACCTGGAGGAGGGGGCAGGACTGAATGAAAGGTTGGATGGGATATGTGAGATCTGCACCATGGTTCCCATCAAGGAGACCTCTTCCTTCAGCTTCCCCCTTCCCAGCGCTGCAGCTTCCATCAAACCCATGAAGCTGCTTTTCCATGGCTTGCAAAACTCTGAGTAGTTTTCCATTTGCTCACTTTTCATCCTCCACGTTGCACTGATTTCCCCAGAACTTTCTTCAGTTTCTGAGTGTCACACAAGGGCTCTGTAATTAAAACATAACAGAAAGGAGAAGTTTCCTGAGGAATATGCATGTTGGTATCAGCTGACTTTGACAGAGATGCCAGCAGGGATTTCAGTGCTGGGTGGTAACAGCTTAGTTAAGGGGCATGTCCAAGGACACTCAGTTGCCCTCAGTTACTCAAAAAATGTATTAACTTGAACCTCTGACTACCTGGTTACTGTGTAAAAGAAAAAAAAACAAGCCCATGGAGGCAAAATGGAAATGTCTGGGCTAAGGGTGCAAATCAAGCCAGGAGGGAATGCAGGGCTGTGCACTGTGGTTGCCCTGTCCTGGGCTGCCCCAGCCTCCCCGTCGGTGCCCTCAGCCCTGTCACCCCGGTGCGAGTCATGGCACACACAGGCCTGCACCCACAGCCCAGGCCTGCCTGCGTTGCACAACATGTGCTGCATGAGCCATAGCCGGCATCCTCACGCACCAGCTTGTTTCCAAGGGCTCAGTAAATATTCTGCTTCTGTTGCCGCCTTCTCTGTGGCCTCTGGCCAGACACAGGGCAGTGCTTGGAGTGGGCACACAGCTGTATGGAGCAGCCCTGGGGCGAGAGGTGACCCAGGGCTTTGGTCCTTTTCCCTCCCCACTGCTTTGGCTCCCACTTTTTCTCTCTCTCACTGCTTCTGGCTTTATCTTGCAGTGGCATCCCAGCAGCAAGACTCTTGCAGGGCCCTGGGCAGGGCTCCGGGCCAAATGATTGTGTGATTCAACCTGTTTGCTGTCCAGAACCTCTCCTCAGAGGACACTCACTCCTTCAGGCTTAAAATTCCCAAGTAAAGTTTCTGCTTCACCTTGGTGTGAGTCAGGGCTAAGCAACCAGAGGGGGCAGGGCCCTGTCCCCTCAGCACAGGTTGGCACTGTCTCTCCAGGCTTCATTTTGTCATTCCCGCTAGCAGCAATGCTGATGAACATGACCAGAAATTCTGCCC
The DNA here is from genome assembly GCF_000695765.1 of Mesitornis unicolor. Lineage (NCBI taxonomy): Eukaryota > Metazoa > Chordata > Aves > Mesitornithiformes > Mesitornithidae > Mesitornis > Mesitornis unicolor. The sequence goes on from NW_010177572.1 coordinate 4,178, forward strand.
CCATCACCTAAAAACATCCCTAGTAGAGCACAGGTGAGTGTCTTTCTATAAAAAATGAGCCCTGGCCTCAGTCAAGATTGATTGTTGAAGCCCTAGGTCCTGCGAACCAAACAGGGTTTCCATTTTCTCAGAGACAAATAAGACCAAAATAGGCATCACTTATTAGGAATTTTTTTATTGTAAACTTGTGAGAAGCTTGAATGAAAGATGATCTAAATAAGTGTGTGCACGTATACGTGTGTGTATGTACGTATATATGTGTGAAAGGGAAAGCACGTTGAAGCACACAGGCTTTGTCGTGAATTACACGCCACTTCCAACAGCTGTTGCAGGCATTTTTTGGAAGGTGTATAATCATTGTTTTCCAGAAACAAAATGTCTTTGTTGGAAATGATGTAAAAATGTATTTTTGAGTGAAGCATGGAGAATGTCTGAGATGGAGCCAAATTATTTTGGCTCTGCTTATTATTTCTATGTCTTAAAATCCACCTTGGATTGGAAAAGGCCTGGAAGCCTGCCAGAGGAGCTCTCCTCTCCATCCTTCAGCAGCACATCCCAACCTCCACGGAGAGTCCCCAAACAGAGGAGACCACATCACTCTCCAAGTTCCACATAAATCAGGACCTTGCCAACAACAGCACCACACACCAGCAATCTGCCGCGAGCGCTGCGCCAGGCCAGGGTAGCTGGTCTGAACTCGAGAGCAATCTGACAGTCATCAATTCCAGATGTTGCAGAAAGCTTCAGACCTCTGAGGTCCCATTTAGTCCTGCTTCTGGCAAAGTTCAAGGGGGGTGGATGCATATATATCTTATTTTATTGCTCTGTTTTCTTTATAACTAAGGAAGGATTCGCTCTCAAAGCAAAGTACACATTGTTTATGTAGCATGAGTGTTCTCTGGGCCGGAAGCATGGGATTTTAATTGCACTTCATTAATGTCTTTTGCAGATTCGTTTGCAAGCTGGACAAGGGTATGGAAATACACTCAGCTGCCTTTTCACTGTGTACAGAAATGAGTCTGTAAGTACTTTATCTTACTTTAAATGTGCTGGTAGAAAATGAAAATAGATAACTAGATGAATACATAAAGCAATTACGCAAAACCACTGTTGACACCAGCAGTTATATGAAGACCAATAACGGTGGTGCAATTGAGACTACAAATTCCTACAGCCTTCTCTTGCTAACTCTAAGGTAACTCTCTTAGTTACACATCTAGGGAAAAGACAGATCCTTGGCATGGAGTGATAAATGACATTACCCGTGTCTCCGCATGGGTCAGGGTGTTACGTCCACGGTGGCTGTTTTGCCTGTACCTGCTGGCAAAGCTTTCCCAGAGGTATTTTGCTGACTTTGGTGATGCCAGGAAAGAAGCTGGCCATAAGAGGGACTTTTATGTGGGTTCCTGTGCTTTCAGCATATCCTGTATTCTGCACAATCTTTACAAGTCTTTAGCAGTATGAATTAATTCACTCGGCACGTGTGAATGGCGGCTTCCAGGAGGCACCTGCTACTTGCATTTGTATTTCTGGCCTGATAGACAAGTCTATATTTATGCTTAGTCCTGTTTGCTCTCCTAACTCCTCCTGCCTTCCCTGGGTAGGTGGCTGGCTTCTTCAAAGGCATGTCCTTTCCGCTGGCCAGCATCGCTGTCTACAGCTCTGTGGTGTTTGGCGTCTTCAGCAACACCCAGCGACTCCTCAGCCAGCTCCGCCATGGAGACCCATCTCGCACGCCAGCACTCACCGACATGGCTCTGGCCAGCATGGTGGCAGGGTTTGTCTCTGTGGGCATCGGCACTCCTGTGGACCTGGTAAAGATAAGGCTACAGATGCAAACACAGCCGTACATTGAAGGTAGGAGGCAAGAGTTTCTTCTTCCTTTCTCTGCCAGTCCTTGGTGTTTACTGAGAGCTTTAGGACAACTTTGCTTCAAGACTCAGCTCTCTGCTGCCTTGTGCCACCACAATTTTGCTAAAGATACTTCCTTCAGCCTCAGGATGGACCCCGTCCTGCTCAGCTCAAGGGGAGGGTTTTTATCAATGACATCAATCAGATTTCTGCTGGCATTTCCAGCTGATCAGGATCTATAATGAACATAGAAGCAGGTCTGCTCGGGTCCAGGAGTCACAGGAGCTGAATTCCCCACATGGCTGTGGGGCAGGAATGGCAAGTCCCCGGGCTGTCAGGTCCCCTGCAGACCCCACCAGCAGCATCAGGGCTGCCAGTGGTAATACCAGCTCCCATCTCCTGTTGCACGCTCACAGTCCCACATATATTTGTCCATCGACCCCCTTCTGTTATTCCACCCTCCTCTGTTCAAAACCAAATTCCACATGTACATTTGAAAACCGCTGGCTTATCGGGGACAGGGTTACAGGTGACCCAGGTGTAGGCAAGACAGGTCAGGAGGGGATGCAGGCAGGATGGCAGCGGGCAGCTGTAACCTCTCCAGAAGCTGCAGGCAGAAGGAACTGAATTTCATTGCAGGCTGCCAGCATGCAGCAAACCCCACCAGAGCATGTGCACGGCTGCAGGAAGAGACGGAGCAGCTTCAGAGCTGAACAGCTTGAATTTCAGCAGTTTCATGAACACCTTTATCGTGATTACAGTTGTGGTGTTTAACTGAAATACTGACATTTTTGTATTGCTTTGATAAAATAATATTATGTCCATTTTTAAAAGCCTCCATGCATGTAAACTAATGTCCTCTCCGAAAGCAAATTGGTCTGCTTGGGGAAGGCCAGACTCTAAAGATGTCAGGGCTTTCAAAGATGCAGCTTGGCACCAGTTGTAGTTAAAATCTATGAAAATATGGCACATATCCTTAAACATAGCTGGAAATCTCACTGGGCACACACCTACTGGGAGGCATGCAATGCATCTAAGAAAAATCTGTCCCGAAGTGTCTAAACATCTTTTAAAAATGGACCTAAGTCCTCTTTCTAAAAACCTTTTTCCCATGATACAAATTGATCCCAGCAAAAGAAAATCAATGACAGTGATTTCTGTTTGATGGCAATGGGGTTTTGAGAGAAATTTTGTTGCAATATATCTATGATAATGGTTGTATTTTTTTTTTTGCAGCAAATGTTAAACTAAAGCCCACAGTTCCAGGATTTCCTGTGTACCGAGGCCCAATTCACTGCTTTAGGACAGTCCTACAGAAAGAGGGCATAGCAGGAATGTACCGCGGAGCAGGAGCAATGCTTCTGAGGGATGTTCCTGGGTACTGCCTCTACTTTATCCCTTACACATTCTTCTGTGGATGGATTACCCCTGACGGATGCATTTCTCCGAATCCCTCCTCCATCTGGCTGGCAGGGGGTGTAGCAGGTAAGCACCTTTTTTTCCCCCACCACTGGCAAAACAAGGACAGGAAGGTTCCCAGGAGTGACTCAGAGGCCACCACATCCTCTTGGTCACCAGGAGAGGACATGGGGTTGAATGGCCTTCCTCCCTTGGCACCATGGCTGCATTTTATGACTTGACAAACTTTATGGAAGTCATGTTATCAGATCTTCATCAGGCTTAATGTCATCGAGAAGCAGAACAGCCAGCGCCTTCATCTCCCTGGATGTGTCACGGCAACCTGCATCTCACATTGCCAGCCAAGATGCCTCCAGAAGAGGACTTCAGCCTGCTGGCTGCTCATCAGGAGGGTGTGCACCACATGCAGCAGAAGCAGAGTTAACTGTTATTGATAATCTTCTTCTTTTCTTCCTGTGTACAGCTGCCAGCAAGACTGGCATGTGCTTCCCCAGCCATGCTTACACACATAAGGTCACCTCTACACCCACTCCCCATTTCTTGGCCATTTCTAAATTGCATACCCCTATGTGCAGGTCAATCCTTAGCTCAGGTAATGATTACAAAACGACCTCTCCATTTCTCCTGTAAATAAACAGAACCTTGGCCCACCTGACAGCCCACCTGGACATGTCCCAGCACTCATGTAGGTCCAAACTCTTGTCTGTCCAACTGGGCCGTGTATTGCAGTCGCACACTGACCTTTTCAGAGAGGTAAAACATCCCACCTGGCTGCAGGCTGATCAGTATAAATAGGAGGTTTCTTTACAGGGATGATTGTCTCTCAGCTGTGTGGAGCCTAATCCTGTTTGCATGAGAAGGGCCAGCCTCTTTTTTGCATTCTCAGCTCAAACTTTGCTGTTTCAAGAGCAGTATCTGAGGACTCCAGTTTGTTCTGAAATTGCCCCAAGCGGCAGATTGGTCTCTTCCTGCAGCATCTCCATGCTCCACCAGAAGCATGGCAGAAGATGTGTTTGCACCTGGAGAAGCACCTCCTGGGCTGTCTGCATTTGATAACCAGTGTAACCTCCAAAACCTCAGTGCTTCTTCCAGAAACAGGGAACTTTGCTCCCAGCAATACTGTTCCTGTGCCTGAGCAGGGTGAATGCTCTGAAATGAAAAATCTCGTAAATATTATGTGATAGATGAGAGGTGAATTTCAGAGTTCACTGACCTGCGGCTAAGGAAATACAGAGAAGAAATTGTTCAAATACTTCTGCATTTTTCTAGGAGCCATTTCCTGGGGGATTGCTACTCCAATGGATGTTGTGAAAAGTCGACTTCAGGCAGATGGAGTTTATTTAAACAAGTACAAAGGGACCCTTGACTGCATCTTGCAGAGCTACCAGAACGAGGGATTAAAAGTAAGTGGTATTTGATGTAAAATCTGGGTATTAGGCATTTAATTTTCAATTTGGAAACAGAATGGCTGTTATAAACCTTTCTGCAGAGTTGAGAGACAGCTAAAACCAGTTACTGCTAAATTACAATAATAACAGTAGGTAATTACGGTGCAGATTCTTTCTAACTCATAATAGTGAGAGTAATAATGCATCTTACAGCGTTGAATAAAATGATGACTTAGGGTCACAGTCTGCTGGTGTAATTACCTTAAAGTGACACTTCATGTCAGTGCATTTAATTGTGGATATGATTTGGCTCTTCATAAATCAGGTACAAAATCTTGCCTCTCTGACTGCCTCTACAAAATGCAGAAGTTAAATGTTTCCCATAATGCTGAAGTCAATGGGAACTGCTACCAGTGGGACTGCAGTGGGACTCAAGGTGCTTGGGTGATGCTTTGGTTTGCACTGCCCACCCTCATTTTCTACCAAGTTAGAGCTGATTGAAAATGCTCCTAAATCAGAATTGCTTTGGCTTCAACTATGAAGAAGGGCTGTGTGCCAAAAAAACCTTATCTCCTTTTTCTGACTTTGTCTTTTACTGTAATAAATGTTGTTTGTTCTACCTGCAAACTTTGCCTCGGTTAAATGTGAATGACGGAGAATCAGGGTTTGCAGCTTTATTGCCCTGCCAATGCATGGTTATGAGATGTCTTCTGATATTGAAATAAATCTGTATTCAAGTTGTCATCAAAACATAATGTGGGCTTTTAGCTCCAAAGTGTTAATTTTCGCATTCTGAGGAAAAAGTAACAAGTTGCAAAAAGAAAAATAACCTCCAAAATCACAAGTCAGTGTGATTTAAATATTTGCCAACATGCCACTATGTTATGCCAGCTGTCACAGGAGCCTGCAGTCTGGTTCAGTTTTTGCCACTGAGTAAGGAAAGTCACAGTCATACGGAGCACAGGCAGCTGGGTTGATGCTGAAGGCCATGCTGGGGTGGTCAGAGGAGGATCAGGGTACGCGGGGTCTGTGCAGACCCCTGCCCTGCAGTTTGCCATGCAGCTTCACAGTAAAACATGGGGTGGCTGAAAAGGGAATTTAGTGTGTTTTCCCTTCTCTCTCCATCCTCATCCTCGCCCTCTACCCTCCGTGTTCTGCCTGAATATTAACAACTAATTCAGGTCCTTAGGTTTTCTTGAGGTCTGAGCTGCTTGCTCTGATGCCTGGCACCCAGACCAAAGCCAGCAATAGGAACTAAGCAATAGTTGATGATAAGACCAGATCCTTCTCTCATATGGAAAATCTTTTTAGATGTTGAGAGGCACAGAATTGATAAATGACAGACCCAGCTCTGGATGTTTTCGTTCTGGGACAAAGAAACAGGATTTGCAGTGCTGAAAATAACTGCCTGGTATACACAAAAAATGTAAATATAGCCCTCCTCTTTCTCCATAGTCAGATGTGTTCATTCTGATGAGAAAAAGTTATGCCTTCATAAATTTTCATTATTATTTAACTTGGCTCTCTCATGTTACTTTATGGATACTGCAAAAATTTGAATTTCCTCCCAGAAAATTCTATCTCCATAAAAAAATAAAACACCCCAATAAGTCAAGTACTATCATAAATATTCCAATATTGCAGTTTCACATTGCAAACTCCATCCTAAACAATGTGAAGATGTTTTGATTGTTTTGTAAAAGTCTGCACCATGCACTGGATTTATTTGATACAAGATATGGTCATGTTTAGAAGAGCTCAGTATTTCAGGGAAAATGCCAATTTGACACTTAAATCTCTGGGCTTCTGGTCTTGCAGCTGAGATCTTCCATGCTTCTTCACAGCACCTGTGGGAGCTTTGCCCTTGTAAAGCCTGGAAGGGGTCTTGCTTTGCTGATGTTACTTTTTGTGTCTATTCTGAACTTCTGGTGTTTAGATGAGTGACCACAGTGGTTAGCCCGGGTGGTTAACAGAGTGATTTTGTGCAGGGATACTCTCTGCAATTGTCATTTTGTCAATAGGCTCACCCCAGAGTGAGTGGTTTGTGCACATCCTTGCACATACCAAGCAATAATGTTTATAGCGAGGTGGGTTTTCGAAGCAAGACAAGCCAATGCCAGGAACAAGACCCCTTCTCCACTTTCCAAAAAGCACTGTTCAAGTACTTAAAAGCCACAGGGTCTTTCCCTCTTCCAAGTGCCAACATCTTTTAAAAAATATATATTGAGCAGAATGGGGAAGTCTGGCTGCAGAAATTCGTATTTATTATCTTAATGAAAGAAAACTCTGGGATATGTATGAGCACCAAAGCTTGACCTTAGGAACCCACATATGAAAATATCAGCTTCTAGTGAATATTTTTTCCAGAGCTGTTGGTGAGAGCTAGTTCTCTAGGTACGCAGTCAGTCAGGTTTTCTGCTGATTGAGAAGTTGTTTCTCTAAGGTGAAACTTGCAAAATAGTCTGCGTGGCACAGTGCCCACGTCAGCCAGGCTGGCTCATAGCCACACCGCTCCCTCTCCGCTTCCCAAATGTCTTCTGTGCCCATGGACCCAGCCCTGGCAGCCAGAGCGTTTGCTGCATGAAAACAACAGCCTTCTTGTGCCCTGCGGTTTGCACAATCTTCACGTGCTTATGTATGCAGAGGGAAGGAGGACCCGTAGCTAGGTAGGACAGCACTGGAAGACATCTTGCATTTCTTGCTTTCTGCTCTACACCAGTGGCCTGAAGCCATTTTTTACCCTTTACCTCTTGCTGACAGATACAGAGGGGGGTCCGTAGGGAGCATGGAGCACAATGATACCAAACCAGTGACTTTTGCAGTTGCGCTTCTGTTCTCCAGTGCCGACTTCAGCAAAGGCCAGCAGTGAGAGCATATCTCCTGAGCAAACCAAGATGTGATTCTTCAGAATCCCACCGTGACTTAGTTCAATGTTTTCTTCTTCTTAAAACAGCCAGTGTATTCCTATGCTCTAACATTTCTCCATCCCCAACAGGTCTTTTTTAGGGGCATCACGGTCAATACAGTGCGAGGATTCCCAACGAGTTCAGCCATGTTTCTTGGCTATGAACTTTCCCTCAAAGCAATGAAAAGAGACCAAACTGAGACCAATCCTTAACTTCCAGGTCAGCGCATAAAGACCCTCTAGCTTTATTAAAACTACAGAATTAATCTTTGAATCAAATGGAGTTGCAATCGTATAGGTCCTTTGAAAGTCTGATAGCTTACATGTGTACCAACTTCTAGATAGTCAAACACTTTTCAAATTTGAGTCTGTGGGATTTGGAGCAGAGAATAGATGTGCTGATGGATTCTGGTTTCATTCCAGATCTCCTGGAATTGCATTGCAATCTGTTCTGATTGTTGTGATTGTTTTGACTAGTGTGAATCAGAAAAGAAAATCTGAAGGGAGAATATTCTCTAACATAAGTTTTGAAATATCATTCTCACTAAACTCCTTGCACAGTATCCTTTCCTCCCTTGATCAATCCACAAAGACATGAAATTAAACCCTGTCAAAGTGGCTTGACTATCAACTCACAGTTTTACTC
>NW_010177572.1:12417-31930 GCF_000695765.1 Mesitornis unicolor
TAGGGTTGCATAAAGGAGCAGCATTAAAAAAATATCTGATTACAGAAACTTTTTTAGCAGTTAAGTACTCAAGATTATTCTTGGAAGTCTTTGCTGTTTTCTGCAGTACTTTATAAACCTCCTTCTTTCTTATTTCAAAAGTGTTGCCAAGAAGACCTGAAAGTCTACTACTTTCCTGAGCCAAATCAGCAGTGTGGTGGTGGTGACGGCTCAGCTGCTCTGATCGAAGACTCCTGTCCTGCACCTATGGCATCTGCTTTCTCTTCTGCCATGGACGTAGTTCTCAAAGGACTCAAAAAACTGCACCAGCTCAATCAAATCCAAAGACAATTTTCCTATAAAATCTTTCACTCTGTCATCTAAGAGCACCTTGATAATTCTCATGTTGGTGTTGGGCTTTTTTCCCATTGAGCTGAGAGAACGACTTACTTCCCTTACCCACATGAGTGAGATAGATATACCCAAACTCGGCAGCCGAGGGAGCGTCTTTTGTCCACCACCACGTAGAAGCTCGGTTTTTTTGTGAACAAGGAAAGGAGGTGGTGTGATGGGTGCACAGGTGCTTTTTGTGAAGGGAAGTCTGGATTCCCACCAGGATCAAAGGTCTGGATTCCCACCTGGCATTCAGGATCTAAGAAATGGATGACTCCACCCATACAAATGGATACTTACGTTTTACAGCACAGAACTCTCCAGTTTGCCACTATTTGGGCAAGATTACAATGAAAAGATGTGAAGGGCTTCAGCAACTTCAGTTTGTTATCCAAGGTATAAAATAAATTGGGTAACAGAAGGATGTTAAACTCAGAGACAAAGTTGCTCCTTTTTCTTCAGAAAACAATAAAACAACTCTGCATTTCGTATAGATGGCTGCCTATTGATTTACCTAACTTGCTTTGTGCAGCCCTCCAGGGACCTGCTAGAGGTATCTTGTTAGATAATCTGATTTCCCTGATGTAACAATCCAGCTTGCTGACTTTCGAAACCTGCAGACATCACTTTGCAGCCTTGAGAGACCACCAGCAAAGGTGGTCTGCATCCAGATGCAGAGTTTACCGAGAACTACTCTCTAAAATACACAAGTCAGCTTCAGACCTCCAGCTCTTTGCTGCAATCCCCCCTGAGATGACTGGGGCAGACCCGGGTCTCTCTTTGGTCTACCTCAGCCTTTCAATTATTTCAAGATCTTTTACATCATGATTATTGCTGTTAAATATATCCTTGCTTTATTTTCTAAGCATGCAGCTTCTGATGCCAAAATCCAAGAAGAGTCAGCTCTGCTGGAAGAAGATGACTCTGGTGGTACTCTCGGGAGAGGCTGAAGAGTAACAGCCTCAGATGCAGAGGGACATGCAGCATGGGGAAATGGTCTGGGACAACAGTATCCTCTGCAAAATGATGTTTCCCCCTGTCTTCCTCTGGAGAAGAGGAGCTCTGGGGAGAAAGCTGAGCAATAGCAGTTGTAGCTGATGCCCTCAAAGGTTTCTGAAGACAACCTGGAGCAGCCATCCAGCTTTCTTCCAAAAGAGGAGAAAGAAAGAGAAACTTCTGTACCCTCTTCCCTGGATGAATGGAGGAATTGGTGACAAGACTTGAAGACCTCAGCAGAAAGTGCCTAAGAAGTCATGTAACAAATTGGGTCCCCAATCTCGGACTCCTCTTTGCTGGGGCCTGAATTAAAAACCCAAGTGTGGCTTCCCCCAAAACTGGCCTTAAAAAGTGGAAGAAACGGCTGGTGTTGCTTCATCTCAGGACTTGCAGGTGAGGAGGCCTTTGAGCTTGGCAAGAACACAGGGAACTGTTTTTATAAACAATATGGATTGAATTGATGAGCTTTCACACAAGTATTTGTTGCTGGCTACATTTAAGGATTCATCCTTTCCATGTTACCTGTTTTAAAGCATATCCGTAAAACATGTTCTCTAGATGCGTAATATCATATGCCTCCAGGGTTAGTACTTGGAGACGCTGGTTTTTCACTGCAAATAAATGGTGTTGCTTATCTGCCCGATTATGTAGTATCGACCACGAATTAATTAAACTGATGAGGTTTGCAATGAGCTGTGTATCTGAATGATCCTGTCCTGATGGTGCCAAGGTTTGGTCTGCTCAGTGCCTCCCTGAGTGTAAAGCCCTGAGACCCAAGGTTGGAGTTGCATGGTGATTTTTCTCAATAGTCTTCATCCGATTAAACCAGTTTTGAGAAGGATGCCCAGGCTTTACTGGGACAAAAGTCTTGTGTAACACGCACCTGCCAGAAGGAGCTGTTAGGGAGAGCTGTGGACTATCTGGTGTTGAAAGGGAGCAGAGGGCAGAAAGCTTTTAATAAAAAAAATATACAAAGCAAGAGGGAAGTTAATAAAAGGCTTTGGCCACATGATGGCATCCTCGTCCGTGGCAAGGCATGGCCGTGTGCTGCTCACTGCATCGCTTTTGAGCTGCCAAGCCATCTCCTTCTGTCTTGCTCCATTCAGCCCCTAGTCCAGGTTTGCTGCCAGACCTGCACAGTCTCCCTTCCCAAGAGGGCAGCCCCACACCAGGCAGTGTGCAGGTCAGTTTGGGGTGAGCCTTCTCTGCCAATGGCTTCCCTAGCCCAGCAGTGCAGGAGGTGAGTCCTAGGTGCACTGGTTAATGACTGTATCATCCCATTAGCACTCGTAGAAAAACCACAGGTGAGGCAAAGCAACACTGGGCTGGAGCACGAGTGTTTTGAGAGTGCCCTGGCCACCACACAGAAGGTTGGGCTGATGCTAGAGCAGGGGCAGTGGGGTCGGAACAAGCAGCGTTTGAGGCACAGCACTTTGCGGCATCAGATCCCTGCACGTGGAGTCTGATAAACAGTTTAGTCTTGCTTTTGATGTAGTGAGTGCCTGGCTGTGTCACTGAGGAAAGAGGTCCAGTGGTGGGGCTGGGAGATGGTAGAGTCACCATCCCTGGAAGTGTTCAAAAAACGTGTGGATGTGGCACTTCAGGATGTGGTTTAGCGAGCATGGGGGGGTTGGGTTGATGGTTGAACTTGATGATCTTACAGGTCTCTTCCAACCTTAAGGATTCTGTGATTCTATGACACTGCATGGGGTTAGCCCCATGTCTCAAAAATGAGGGGTGGCAATTAGGATTTATGCACACAGAGACTTGACAGGTCTGCGTCTTGTGAATGTTTTTCTTTATGATCTATCAAACACATTATTTTTTAGACATAACATCAATATAATTATCCACTACTAGAAATTAGGATCTCCAAGGAATCCTCTTCAGGGACCTACTGATGGGAGTTTAAAACAGTGCCTTGCCTGGCAGGCACACAGCCCTACATACAGCTGTTTCAAATCCCTTGTACGGGGCACTGATTGCGTATACTGGTGGGTTTGCCCCTGAATTACACAGAATAAAAATCCCCTGTGTCAACGTAATTCAGGATACGGGCCTGCTCCTTTATCAGTGCTGTGGTTGTAGCAATCTCTGTGTTCCCCAGCACTGTGTGCATGGGAGTGGTGAAAGGCACCTACTTGATAGCTTGTTCACAGATGCTTACAGAGCCCCACATCTCTAAGATAAGTACAGTAAACCCTGAAACTGGTAAAAAAATGAGACAGCAGACCAAAAGGACCAGGGATAAATACTTCTGTGCTTTTATTGCCTGGAATATGAAAGCATACTCAGACCAGTCATCCCTCAAATGAGTCTGTAACTGCCCGACTTTCATGTTGCTGGTGGTGTTCCAGCTCTGACAACATCCTGTATCACTTAATGAGATGCTGGCTGTGTAGCTGTTTTCCCAGTTTACACACTTTGTAGTGCTATGGGAGGAAAAAAAGGTAGCGGTAGCTTATTTCCCCATTTAAACAAGAAAAAACAGGAACCAATTTCCCAGTGAAAAGCTATTTTTTTGGTCATCAGCCCTGAGCTGGAGGAAGGTCTTTGGTGCTGGAAGAAGCCTTGTGGTGCCCACGGGGTGCGAGGTGGGAGCAGGCTGGGGCTGCCCTCTGGACAGGGGGCAAGGAGGAGGCCACCTCACCTCTCTGTTTCTACATTCGTGCTGCAGCTGGGCACCTATAATGTACCTGAGTCCTTCTCCAGGCAGGGTGCAGCTGACATCCCGTGCCAGAGCTCACCCTCAGCAGTTTTAGTGCCTGCTGAAGCCCTGCCTGTGTTGGCTCCGGCCCAGGCTGAGACATTCTCACACCTTGGGAGTCCCTGCCTGGCATGTCCACGCCTCGGGGGAAGGCGAGATCACAGGCCGCATCTCAGTTTCTCTTTTTCGGTTGTACTCTGAGACAGAGCAGTAGGTGACGTCTTTGAAGGCATTAAGATAAATTATATCTCTTTGTTTTATCTGAAGTTGCTTGTTTTGTGGTAGAGGCTGTTATAGTGGAGATTTCTCTCCTAGACATTGCATTTGTGTAAGCCAAGGCAGCCAATACCTGTTTTGTACCTGTGAAGAAAAAGGTAAAGTGCAGAGTCAGAGAAATGGTGAGATCCAAGGAGAGGTGAGAGGAGTTTCAAGTTGGTAAATTTACTATAAACTGCACAAGAACAGTTTCCTTTCTCTAAAGCCATCTTCTGCCTATATATGCCCCTATAGTGATGCATAGACTGATCACTGACAACTTAGATAAGTAGTATGTAAAGTATCCTTCCAGAGATGGACTCCAAAGGGAATTAAGCCATGCAGTGAGGTGAAATTTAAGCAGTTACACTGATTTTTCAAAGCAGTTTTCCTAAACTGTACATTCTGCAACAGCTCCAGAGTCAGACACTGGTGAAACAACCAACCAGTTAAGAACCATACAGGCAGCAGAAGGAGAGCATCTTTTTAAAGGACTCTCAGAGATCCCTTAAGAGGTCTCACTGTAAGATATAAAATGTTGGACACATCAAGAAATCCTTTTTTAGTAGAGGTGAAATACCAAGGCTACTGGACTGTAGATCATCAAATCTCTGAAAAGAATACAAAGGTCTTGAGTGATAGAGAAAGCAGTGGATAACCTTGGGTCATAAGGAGAAACGTTTCGAGAAACAAGAGCCTTGAAACTGGGAAAGCACAGGCTGAGACTGCCCTGCGGCCAACACTCGGTGCTTCAAGACTGGCACGTACATGGCCTCACCTGCTGTAAAAGCACCAGGACTTACGTAGCTTATCTTCACGGACTGGACTTGCTTATGGTGTGTTCCCCCATATTTTAGCACCAACATAGCCTACTTTACATGGAGTACAGAAAATCTTGCCAACTTTTATGGAAGAGGGCCAGCCTATACTTACTCATGCTAATAGGTGTGAACCAATATCCGTGCTTATTTTGTTACTAGATTGTGATTGCTGTGTTTCAAACAAGCAGTCTGCAGGCAGTTTTTCAACACTTCCAGCATGAAAAGCAAGCTGCAATGCAGGTCTGCCTGGTGCAGGGCTCTAACGCAGCCAGGGACTGACTGCCTCGTGCTGTCTGTCTGTCCTGCGTGTTCAACCTTCCTCTGCATGCTGCGCTGAGACAGAAATCCAGCACCCAGGGTCACCTCACGGTGGGACAAGCAAGGAAGGGTGAGTGGACTTACGAGCTGAAAGCTCTGCAATGTTTTTCTTTCCTGGTGTGAAAACAGTCAGTCCCACAAAAGGGGATGATGAAACGAGAGCAACAGCATCAGGAGAACCTTAACATAAAAGAGAACTTGGTGACCTTTGTGGACAATTCCTGCTTTCCTCTGCTTACTTCTGGAGATGGTTGTGAGATGCACTTGCAATACGTACAAGGCTCAGCATGGCTGCCATGGTGCTGTCAGGGCTTTTCGCTTTTAGGTGCTTCAGCTTTGCTAAATATTACTGCAGCAGGGAAAGCCTGGCTCCCCTGCTAGAAAACCCGGGAGAGCTCTGGTAACGGCACTACTGCATGAAACAAGGATGACTCGCAGCTCTGAAGGTTCCTCTCGGGTGTGCCTCCCCATCTCACAGCTCCTGGGCACCACTAGTTTTGATTAGTTAGTATAAATAGTTTCAAATTAATTAAATATGTTCTGAATGTAATGGGGGCTCCATTGCCTACAGAAGCTAATGTGAGTCCTGAGGATGTCCCGTGGTCCATCTGCTAGGACAGAGCAGCCCGTGTGGCTACTGGGAGGTACCACTGCCCCCTTCAAGCTGGCACACTGGATCGTTCCCTGGGTTTATCTGGATTTTACCCCTTTCTGCCACAGGCAATCTTGCTGTTACTGTGCTATGGTTTACCCTTTCATGGAGGAATTAGATTGACTCTATTTTCCTTTATTTCTACACTAGCATATGTATAAAAGAAAGGCAAAAAAAATTACTCCAAGCCACTTCATCTATGGAAAATGAAACTGTCAGTGGCATCTCTTCATCTGCAGTCTTTGCAAGCTCTTACATCTTGATCAGTGTACACAGCAAATGTGAAACAAGTTGGTATTTCATCTTGGTGTTTTTCTTCTACAGGGAATCTCTTTTTCTACATTAAAAAAAGGCAACAAACCAACAAAAACAAACTGCACACAGTTTCTTGGAAACACTACAGTGGGATGCAAATTCTCTCACGAGATCTCAGAAGATATGGAGGTTCATGCTGACCAGGCTAAACCAGTTATTTGGAAATTGGACAAATTTGTTTCCCAACAAATTTGGGAAAGTACATTGCCACAGCAGGTCATCAAAATGAAGATTTTTAAAATATCAAAATTATATGTTTAAAGATTAGATAGAAGAGTTGGTCTTTTTGCTGGGATGGCAGCAAATAATAATCTCCATGGTCTTTGGCTCAGCCTCTAAATGCTGGGAACTCTCCACAGAGAGGCCATAACCAGTGCCACTCGCTTCTCTGCGCAGTTCACTGCGGCTTTAACCAATACATGGAAAGTTCTTTCTGTGGCAGTTTGACTTCTGTTGATGTCTGAATCACCGTAAACTGAGTACAGCTTCTCTGGTGACCTATGTGCCCTGGAGCAACAACAGCATGAGATGGATCTCACTAAGCAATTAAACAGAAATTAAAAGATGTAGAGATAGCGCTGGCACTGCTGGCAGATAGAGACTGCAGGGAGGAACCGCGGGCTGGAGGAGCAGCTCTGGAAGCTCTGCCATTCTGATTTTCAGCTAGAACAAAAATACAGATCTTAACCTTTTAGGCTATAGGCCTGGGAAGGAGTTATCTGATCTGCTCACTGTCCAGTGAACATAATTACATGTATGGAAATGTCCTAATTATGTATCTTGCATACAATTTGTGTCACCAATCCCTTTCGCTTACAGAGGCAGGCACCGTTCCTTAGGAGAAGCAGCCCTAGAGACCCTGCTAAATAGATCAGATTTTGTAAAATCCTTGCAAAGACAGAGTACAGCCGCTACGGTGCAAAATGAGATTTCTAATGAACTTATTTGCCTTAAAAAGAGGAAGCAGTAGCAACTCCTGGCTGTCACAAAGAGCCCCTTGTCCCTCTCTTCCCATGGCTTGTTACCATATTCCTTGCACAACCGTGGCTGAATCAAAAATGCTGGTGAATTCTTTCCTTTAAAACCATGTAAAGTAATTTTCTTAATCATTTGAGAAACAAGTGTCCCATGAATGTTACATACCCTTCATTTCCCTCAGGTGGACGTGTATGCTTTGAACTAATTGCTCTGGCTCTTGTTGTGGGGCTTTACTGGCTGAAGAAACAGAGAGCAGCACACACATCACTTTGCTTGAGCAAAAAGCTGCTTTCCTCAAGGGAGACCTACCTGTCACAGAAATCTCTTTACTGCTTTTCAGGGAATCACAGGCTCTTGATCACAAATCAATGATTTTACCCCTTCCCTAACCACCTAATGTCTTGAAAGATGCCATTACCTGGCTTGTGAATGCCATCCCTCCCTAGGATATACTTTTGTGCATCTGCTGATCACAACGTAACCTGGTGCCAGCTTTAACTTGTCAAGGGAAGGTCTTTGACTTTTTCCTGGGACCTGTGTGAAAGCTGTAGCTGCCTAATGGGATATACTCTTCCCACACTACATCACCTAAGGATGAACTTCAAAGGAAAGGCAGGGAGCATCCACCCCAGCCCGGAGCCGTGCTCTTTGGGCAGCAAGGCAGGGCAAGAGCAGCAGGCGGATCCTTCTCTGCTCCCCTCGGTGTGCAGGCAGGCAGCAGAGCCATGCTTGGTCAGATGGATCCCTTGGCAGCAGACAAATGCCAGAGAAAAGACAGCAAATTGCAACCCAATGTTTTCTCTTTCCAGGAGAGTTTCCAGAGGGATCACGCTCATCCTTCAGCCACACTGACCAGCAGAAGGCTCAAGCTTTAGGAAGAGATCTTTGAGGCATAAGAGGATTTAAGATATAACAAGAGGGAAGCTTAAAAGTCAACACTGGGGAACTAAAAGAAATCTGAAAGGCTACCACTTGCTGTGTTGAAAAAAGGAAACCTCTGTGGCCACAGAAAGCTCTAGCAGACATTCGACCTGATTTGGAGACTCTATTGGAGAGAATTTCCAAGTTCACACCGTTTTGGTCATCTAGGATTATTTTTGCATCCACTCCTTTCTGCTTAAAAAGGACCGAGAGGGATGTGACATTGCAGCCAGTGTTTGCACTCTGAGGGCCCGATCCTTCTCCGTACACTGGTGCATGTGCACTTGGCAAAGGCATGACCTCAGTCGAGGACTGCGGGATCGCTCCCTGGATGTGGCAGCTGTAATTCAACGTGACAGCTTCTCCAGGCACCGCTCCACAACTCTGTTTGTCTGTCTGCTCAACAGACCCCTGCAGCGTTACCAACTTTCTTTGAGAAAGGTGCTGCTTTGAATCCAGGGGAAAGCCAGCTCGCAGCCTTTCAGTTTGTTTTCTTGGGAACTTTGGCAATGCTGAACTTTATTGTCTCCTCGCTTTCATGGAACCGTAATTTACATAAGCACAGGAGTCAAAACACACATCTGAAAAAAAATGCTTTCGTAGATTTTTAACCATTGTTTCCTGTTGGGGTGTTCTATCATAATGTTCAAATTAATCACTTCTGAGGAGCATTTGTGAATTTCCACAGTACTAAAGAAAAGTCACTGCAGTAGGTGACTCAATTCCATTCTCTAAAATGCTGTCCAAGCTAGTGGGAAAAAATAGTGGGCACCTGGTATCAATTTTATAATTGGGTTTTTCCATATTAGAATGGGAATTTTGTGAAGACTCAATTAAAAGGAGTGTCCTCCTATTCTTCTGTCACCCATCAGACTGAGTCGCACATGAATGCCAGCATGCTGTCATACATACTCTTCTCTTGTTTGCTGCTCTCTGTGCAAGCACAGAATTGCAGTGTCCGTGAAATTATCCGGTATACAAATCGTCTGCTTGTAAGTGACTGTTTAGCACCTTAATTCTGTAAAAATGCGTGTGTGTAAAGTAGATGATAATAAATACTCATTTCTCACTTGTTATTCTTTCAGGAGGAAAGTTCTGTAAGTTGCCCATGTAGGGAGACAGCTGTCAGTGTGAGTACATTGCTTCTGAGAATAGAATGAAACTAAACAAAACTGTACTTATGTGTTGAATGCTAGCAATGCTGGATTTTAATGCTCGCTTTTTTCGTTTTCAGTCATGTTCGTGTCTTCCCATTGCTGAGGTAAGTCTATTTTTTTAATTGTAGTGTTAAAGAAATCTGATATTAACTGAGTTTGTTAAGTTTGTTCACTTGGCTCCTTATACAACTTTTGCTTTCAGTTATGAGGAAGTTCTTAATACACCAGTAGCAGCAAAACTGAGTTTGATGAACAGTGGTAGGGAGGGAAGCAGAAGTCCTCCCATTACCAGTGCAATCAGAATGAAGCCCAGAGTCTGGTACAAGTCCTCTATGGGCTTTACTTAAAAAACAAAAGATACAGACTCTTGCTTTGAAAATCTCTGCAAGACCTTTTTTTATGATTAGGTGACTAAATACTGAGCCAACCTGGGCCAGACATGTCAGGCCTCACATGCTTAGCTCTAGGTGTATCAGATGCTATTTCATTCTTCTGAGCCCCCTCAGATACGGTGAAACCCAGCACTAGCTGAAACTATGCTTCAAAGAGGTTATTTTTACAGTTTGAGGTTTTCTGAGAGATGCAGCAGATGTTTCTGAGCGCACACATGATGGTTTGGTGTTTTACAAACCCCCAAAGTTCTTGTACCAGTTTTCAACAGGATGCAAAATGTTACATTTAATTGCGACATGCTGCCACATTTAGGAATACGTATTTCTTCTTTTTGTAGATAAACACAATGCACTTTAGCTTCCTCTAATGCCTTCTTTGTTTAACAGCCTGGCCATGAATTGGCATGCTTTGTGGAAGGAACCGAACACATGCTGAAAAACAACATATCTTCCAAAGCAGTAGTTGCAAGGCTTAATCTAACCTTTCAGATTCAATTGGACAGAAACCTCTGTGAAGTAAGACTTTTCTTTTCTATAGATATTTGTCTTTTACAGAAAAATGAGTTTTTATAATTTAAACATTTATAGCTAAGTGTTTGATTCATTTCAAATACTCGTTTTATGTGGGAGCCAGGCTTGATAGCCGCAACACGCGTGAGGCAATGGAAAGCTATTAAAATTGGCAGAGGAAGCAGGGAGAATGGTTCTGCCCCACTGTGCCCTTCTACAAATCCCTTTAGCATGAGGACCTTTAAGCACAGATCTCTGGAAGAGGAGCTTTATTTAAGTTGCTTTTCTACTCTCCTTTCTCCAGCTGCATGGCTGGGGACAGGCAGGCAGAGGCCTCCTTCTCTTCTGGAGCATTAACTCTACCTAGGCTGCAAGTTCTTCAAAAATGCTTGGGCATGCAATGCTGCTGCAACCTGCAGCATCTTCAAACTTGTGATGATGCTCAGGAAGACTCCTGATGCCTTTTCTGAGGCAGCGAAGCATCCTTTATTTACATGCTGAGCAAAACTGTGGTGTAATTCAATGAGACGCAGAAGATGCTGATGCTGCAGTGTCTCGAGCTCCTTCAAGCCAGCTTCAAACTTGCAAGAGAGAATATTGTTCGAATGGCACTGCAACACCGAGCAGACCCACTTCCCTCATCTTACCCAGCTCCTCATACTGCTCTGTCTGCCCTGTTTTCTGGATTGAAACTGCTTAGTTTAAATTACTTCAGCTATAACTACATGACAGTCCAGCTGACACCTCCTTAGTCACCATGAAAAGCCATTCTTACACTCACTGCTCAAGGAACCGTTCTTTAGGAATTGTTTTTCAAATCCTTGCTTAGCTCCAAAGAATGTTGATTTTAACTGTTCCATCTAAATACTTGCTTTTTTTAGAAAATCTTTTGAAACCAAATCTTTGTCCTTTCTTCCATCACAGAGCCTGGCACGTGGGAATCAATGCCAGTACAAGACCAAGGGAAATGTGACGGAATTTTTGAGTAAGATCCTGAGAACCTATCAAGCAATCAGTAAACCTAGGACTTAAAAAAAAGATAAAGCTTTAAAAAAATTCAACTCTTTGACAAGAAGAGAGAACAGAAAAGTTATTTATTGTATTTATTATCCACCTGAAATATAAAAGGTAGAAGTAACAACTGCTAAACCAATAAAACTGTAATTTATGTAACCACCAGAATTATTCAAGTGTCTTCATTTTATGTGTTTTACCTTTGCTGAAAGGTTTGAACATCCTGTGTTTCGTACCAGTGGGCGCTAAAATGTTTCTGCAAAGCTCTGGTCCAACAGTATCACTAACGCGCGATGCTACAGCGCAGTGCGCGTGTGCTTGCGTCTGTTCCCCTTCCTGTCTCCAGTATGTTGTCAGTACAGGATTCCAAGGCTTCTTTTCCCATATGTTAACAGTTTCTTGACTTCCTCCCCACCCTCTCACTCTGAATGCTGTTTAGCACCAGAAACATCTGTGGACTTCAGATTCAAACAGAAATTCTGTGTTTTCTTTATGCATCAGTTTTATTTTTTTGATAATATCTACACACCATGACTAAGTCACTTAGCTTCTTTCTTGCAAGATTTTCCTGCCCACAGCTGCATATTTATTTTCTCCTAAATATTCAGTAGTAGTGGATTCATGAACATCTTAACTTACAAAAGCAAGACCATACCCAGGATTAATCAGAAGTTCTTAATGGGCTTGTATATTTGGGATGTGTTGTGGACAACTGTTTCTTTCTTGGGATGTATCTAACACTGGCTTTGAAGATCTTTCTACAGTGGCATGAGCTCAGATATGCTTCTCTACCACCTCTCCATGCAGCTCAACAGAAATAAAAGAGGCAAAAAAGGGAGCTTTGCTGAAAAAAATCAACAAACAACAAACATAAAAAGGAAGATGTTTATCTCAGTCACCTATTCCAGCTTTACCAGTAGTTTCTTAGATCTCCTCACACAAGGGACAATCCCAGCCAGGTCAGATTTCATCACCTTAGTGCCTCACAGATGAACAAAAGAGTCGAGGCATCGTAACAGGGCTGGCCTGTGAGACAGAGGACCTTAAAAGACCTCCAATGACATCATTCCTTCACCATCTCCACTGGAGTATGGTGGAATTTTTAGACTTCAAGAACATATACAGGCATATAATTGCCTTTCTTTTTTCAGCATTAAGTGTGATATTGATGGGATGAACGTGTGTCTAGAATTGAAAGCATTATGGAAATGGTCATCTAGTATATTATTATTCTTAAGGTTTCCACTAATATGGGCTTGAGGGGAAAAGAGAGAACCAGATTATAGGAAATGCATCTGATACAACTACATAAAATGGTTTAAACTTATGCAATATATATCAGAGCAAATGAATTTCTTGATGTGTTTCTGATAGCTGCTTCAAATATGATAAGAAGATAATAAATACTAAAGACTTTCTGTGGTATCACCTATAGAGATGAAGCCAAGAAATAAATGCACTATTCCACCTTTTTCACATTTTCATAATTTTCATAATTTTCATAATTTTTCTACTCTAAATTCAGCTCAGGCAGCTTTCTTATAAATAACCATTTTTAGGGATTCTAGTGCAAAGAAAAATCACCCACAGTTCTGGCAAATCCGCAGAACGCTTACACACGCTCCTGGTCTTGGACAGAAGAAAAAGGCTCATTAACATCCATAGATCGCAGTGAATTTATGATGGCAGATATCAGATTTCCAAATATTGTCTCATCAAATACCGATATTCAGTCTTGTTAATATTTTCCAACTGCAAACCCAAGCAATTTCAGTGTTTCCATGATGCTTTGCTTTTCGTATCTTTGTGTGTGCAGCTCACCAGTGTTGTGTCATAACCTGCAGCAAGTGTAAAATCTGAAAAATACTGATTCATTTTTATAGATGAAGAAAAGACTTCCCAGGTCCTAGGTCTGCAGACAGCTGTTCTACCCTGTGTTTTCAGAAACTGCAAGGAAAAAGAAAATGCTTTGTCTAATACTTTTACTCCCTAAATGACTTCATTAGATTTATGAAATAGATACAGTAGTTGTGAAATTGTGGCACAAGCGAAAGACGCATCATAAATACAGTTCTACCCAACATAAGCTGGCAAGAGTCAAATGCAGTCAGTGAGCTTCCAGTCAAATCACTTCTGCAAGACAATAATAGGAAACTCTTGTGCAGAATTTGAAAAAAACAGCCAAACTTACTGAACTGTAGAAGATTCATCTGCAAAATATCTACTCATCTGATGCCTCGGTTTACAATCTGCGTGAGAAAAGTGATTGTTATGTGCTCAAAGCATTCAGTGCAGAACTGTGCAACATGAATTAAGTGCTTCTACTGCTGTCTGTCATTGTACACAAACCGCTTGCACCTCTGAGCTGATGCAAAATGTTTGCTTATGCTGGCAACCACCCCCAAAGCCTGCAATCTAGAGTCCAGGAAACGTGGTGGTCCTCTATCTTTGAGTAATTTAGCCCTCTAATTTATGTGGGCCTTCCCCACCAGCATATTCAGATCTTCTCAATGGGACTCTTTAATGCTCTGTGAGGCTTTGCAAGCTCCAGGGCAGTGCAATGGGAAGGGCTGGATCTCTCTCAGCAGGACTGAACATCCAGCCTTGGACCAGCCCCTGAGCAGATGTGGGACCCAGCAGATGCCTGTGGGCCTCCTCTCTCTCTTGAGTTTGGTTCACAATAGGTTTGTGAAACTGCCAGATGAAACCAAAAGAAAACTAATCCATTGAGTTACTTAATTACTGTAACAAATACCTTCCTCTGTTATCTCAATTATCTTTCTCTAGCAGCTCTCTAGCAGAACTTGTCATACTATGATGGAGAGGATGTGGCATAGGGGACACAGGAGGTGAAGAAGGTCAGACATTTCGTATACAACATGACTTGTCTGCACAAGTTGATTATACTGTGGAATATGTGGAATATGAGTTGATAGTC
Organism: Mesitornis unicolor; assembly: GCF_000695765.1. Lineage (NCBI taxonomy): Eukaryota > Metazoa > Chordata > Aves > Mesitornithiformes > Mesitornithidae > Mesitornis > Mesitornis unicolor. Next base: position 26,764 of record NW_010177572.1, read on the forward strand.
AGCCATGATTTTAGGACAAAGCCCTTCTTCCAACCATTCAAACCTGCCCAAGTGTCCATGCTTGTGCGTGCTTGTTTTCAAGTACGTATCGCCACAACTATGATATTTCCCCATAAGCATAAAGTAATGCTAAACTCTATGCTAGAAGTGACCCAAAGACACTTGAGAAGCTACTTTGCTTTTCAGCAAGTAAGAATTCCCCCAATGTTGCAACATCAGCCAGCACACAACCCTTTCTTTGAAAGGTGTTTGTTGTCAGCGCTCAGTCAGAAACCCATACAGAGATCTGCAGCTCCACAGGAGTATTTTCTGTCTTAGTTCAGGCATCCACTTAGTAGCATGGCTATTACAAAACTTAGTGTTGCCTTCAGAAGCCTGACAAAGACAGCTTTGTATGTTTGAGTCTCTGTCACAATACTTAACAAGGCAGAAATGCAGCAGCAGAGCCACAGGGCTTGTGCTGCCCTTCGTCTTACATGATGTCATGCCCTGCTGTGGGACAAGCCCAAGCCCTAAGCAGTGTCAAAGGTCTAATAAGAAGCTGTCTCCAATGACAGACAGGCAACCATAGGTCTAGAAGATATTTTAGGAGAGACTGCAACTGCCCTGGTGCATCTGGTATGTTTTTGTTATTTTCTGAGTCTTTTTCATCCCTGTAAGTACAAGTCTGGTGTATGCCATGATATGGGAAGGAGAAGCTCTGGACTACCATTCAAATGCCTCCCAGTCATAAATCACACTCAGTATTTAAAAGCAGTTTTACATATTTGTACAGGAAAGCAGATCTTATCTGGCTAATGCTCACAACACCCTCCTGAGCCATGTGGACAAGCCTCATTCTTCTAGTTTTACAGAAAAGTAAGGTAACAAGAGTTTGGTGAGATGGAGAATTTATGTCTCCCCAGCACTCTGCATTTTACAACTGTCTGACGACTGACAGCATTTGATTGCAGAGCTCAGCACACACCAGGGTATAGCATGGCCATGACACAAATGACAGCACACGTAATATCAGGTGGTACTACTGGGAAGGCTGAAGCCAAAGTACCTACCATTTCCAGGCTGTTTTACCCACAGATAAGGCCACACCTGCCCACAGCTGGTTGCAGCTCCCTTCTCATCTTCTCTATTGGTCTCCCACTTTTGATCTAATCCAATAAAAAAATTTCAAAATTTAGAACTAAAAATTCCCAAGACTTCTATGTGCATTTTTCATGGAAGCAACCACACTGATCTATGAATTACAGCATCTTTGTGGATACACACTGAAGCACCAGTTCAAACAGTAAACTTTTTGTCACTTTGTATGAATTTCTGTAAATAATCCTGAAAGCTTACACTATTGTTATGAGATACAAGATAAATGTTGTCTTCTTCCTGTTGGGACACAGAATGGATTACAGATCATCAGCACCATGGCTCAGGCAACCAAAGGAGTGAAAGGGCTGAAAAGAGAAGGTAAAATGCTTCACTAACACAGCACCTTGATTGCCACAATGGCTTTTCTTCCTGATTCATATACAGGCTTTAAAAATCAAAGATGCTTACAAATCAGCAATGTGTCTGAATTGCTTCTACTATCTTAAATCTAGTAGTATAGTACTAGATGAAACAATCCTGAACTTGTATCAGGTTACAATCTAGAAAAAGTGACAGTAAGAAACTACATGTAAAATACCAGTGAGATTTCTTTCTGTTCATATCAGAAACAGCATCATCAAAAGGCTTCACAAGAAAACAGATGTTCTTGATTTGTTTATTGCATTCATTATGCTAGTCTTTAATTTGATAAATTTCAGGCTAACTAAATATTTTCCAGGGGTAATAGGTCAGCAAAAACCCCAGGAGTGAGGGGATTTTCCCCCGACTCCCCACAAAATTGGAATTGTAAAAGAGCGAAATAAGAGAGAAATCATGACTTAAGAGATGCAGATAATGATCAGCCTACTTCTGACTTTGCAGGCAGCCTGTAGGAGAGAAGAGAGATGTTCTGTCTGACAGCAACTTTCGGCAGGATATAAATCAGCCATTGAGATGTAAGATTGTTCCACGGTGGCAGACAAAATTTCTCACTCTGGTTTTGCTGTGCTCCCATACACCTGACATGATATCATTAAGTAAAATGCAATAGAAAGCATGAAGACTTAAGGATCCCCGCTGACCACAAGGTATTTTCAGCAATATAGCACAGTAAGGAATAGAGGCTATGGCGTTTACAGTGAAAAAAGAGAAGTGCAAAAATGCATTTAACTGTTCTCCCCTGTTCAGAGGCAAGCACCCTTAATGATTAGTTGCTGTAGCACATCTCACAATGATTTCAGAAAACACACATTTAGGACCTATTGATCCCCTTCATTGGTGGCTGACTGAGGCAGCAAGAGTTGTGGAGCAGTTCTAGGGAACAGGGAAGGGAAATTTAGGTGTTTTAAAGTATGAACTTCCCGCTCCTTGCAGACTCTGTGATACTGCCATGGAGGACTAGATGGGCACGCGAAGGATAATTTTATGCAGCTTTCACCACTCCAATAAACCTCTTACTGATCTACATGCAATTGAGAAAAGCTATGTGTATATAGCACATATTCTGAATATTTCAATATAATGCCCCCACTTACATGGGGCACAAAGATGAGAAACAGTAGGTGGCAAGAATCCAGCAGACTTCTTGGGTTAGGTGGGAGCTGCTGCTCAGTGTTGCCGTTTGCAGCTGTTCTTGCCACCCTGCGTCAGATTAGCTTTGTGTCAAACCTTGGGACAGACTGAGAGTCCAGAAGATCCCAACGACTGATGAAAATTTTGTTCTCTGCTTATTGCGTTCTGGAGGAGTCCAGCAGGCAGAAAATGCTTGGGCATTGGAACAACCTGGTTATGGGGAATCAGAGTTTCCCAGGCAGTAAACTGAGAAATCCCCTTGCAGGAGGGGAAACCACCAGGGAAGTGGAGTAGTGTGGGTGAAGCAGGGGCAAGATTGCCAGCACGCTCTGCTGAGAGCCCTGTGACTGCAGAGAGCAAGGCAGTATCAGCTACAGAAACAAACAGAGAATTTTACCTCACTCATACTTTATAGGGGTTTTTTGATATAAGGAAGAGGACCTATGAAAAAAAAATAAATTAGGAAAGAAGTAGTCATGTGGAAGCCTGGTCTGATACTTGTTTGATACTAGTGACATTTTATCAAAATGGCATGTCCTAGCAGAGGTCACACTCTTGAATACAAGTAACTTATGAAGACACGCCAAATTTACTGAGTCAAAATACAGATGTAATTCCTGCCATAAACAAAGTAACTGAAATTACTGGCAAGTAGACTAACTATAATATCAACACAACGTTCAAAAATTATCTGGGAAAGCGGCAGTTAGAAGACCCTGACCAATGCTGACAGGTTTGCTACCTCCTGTCCCCAGGAGGTGATCCAGCGACTAGAAAACACCCAGGGCTTTGCAACCATCTGACCGTGCTAAACAGTTTTCTATGCAGGAATCATGGGGCTGTGCAGGATGGAAAACTCTCTGACCTAAAAATAATAACTCATTTTCCATCTGACTTTTCATACAGCTGGAAGAGGGTGAAGAAGAACAGGACCGTGCCTGCACTGGGTACCCTCAGTTAAGTAAGTTTAGGCTTATGATGAAATTGTACTTGGACAGGTTGTCAGTTTTCCTGTTCACAAAAGCCAACTATAATTGCATTCATTAAATGTACCTTTTCAATCAGCACCCAGGTAAGTACTTGTGGCAACGTGCTTCATACTCTTCATATTTATCAATAATGAAAGGAAACCTGGCATAACTATGATTTGATGGATGAATCTATAATGAATTCTTACAAGATCTAATCGAATCTTTTTCATACTGAATGTATGATCTAAATGTCTGTGTCCTCAAAACAGAAATATTTTCAAGCAGTATCGATCTGTTCATATTCTGGCTGGAAAACTTATAGAAATGTTTTTTTTCATTTTCAGCAACTGAAAACTAAGGAAAAGTTCCCATTTTTGAATGAGGTGTTCTGGGAATTAATGATGAAGACTAAATGATTTTTGTTCCCATTCAGTTTTTCCTCAAAGTTTCTTGGCATCAACCAAACACTGCCACATGGTTCTACAGCCGGCTCCGTTATGAAACGAAGTTCAGCTATCGCCATGCTTTGGTTTCACTTCACACTTTAGTAACTATACACATGCAGTCACCCCTACCAAAATTCCTGACCAAGCTGGAAGAGCAGTAATTGCAGATTAATCCACAAGGATTAGATTGGCTGGAGCCCAGACTCACAACAGTATCCTGTCACATACTCTTTTCCAAGGAGGACCATCCTGTCCTGTAATGTGGCTACATTTATTACAAGAAGACACATATACCCTAGTAAAGGGCATCTAAAAATGTATCGAGACACAAACCAAGTCCAGAATCAGCAACAACATACAGAAATATTGCAGCAGTTAAAAGATACGGCCTTGAGAGCGTCTTCACCTTTCTGACAGTGTGTTTATGCTTCGGCACACACGTGTGGCACCATGTGGTAAGTCCTAACAGCATGAGACACGTTCATGACTGTACACCTTGCTTGAGGTCTAACTTTGTTATCTGTAATTTTCTTGGACTAATCCCAGACTTTTAAGATCTTCAAAATTAGACTCTGCAAACTTCTTATCCCACCAAGTTAAGCAAACAGAACAGTGGTATGCAGGTGTGGTGCAATTAAATTAATAATTAGACTGTTTAATAAACCAGATGTATCGATCATAGATAATGATCAGTTGTGCATAACTTTCTCTTAGAAGTTTTAAGATCAGCAGCCCTACCATCTATCAAAACTGACAGATATCCACGTGATTTGTGGTTCAGTAAGCAAGCTCAGGTTAGGGAAGCTGCCTTCTCTGTCTATCGTGTCTTTCACTGCATGAACTAGAATCAGCCTAACAGAATCCACTCCATGCTTCTTGAAACTTGCATCTCTCTCCAAACATCTACTCCCCGATCAAAATACTCAACACTTGTTCTAGGAATCAGCCCTATGGTGCAGGACACCTTCTCTTTTCTCAAGGGCTACAAATTCATTGCAACACATCACCGATGTGTGGCCCAACATCCGCTGTATCTGTAGCAGTGCCATCAGCCACCGTGGGGATGTAAGAATATTGAAAGAGATGGCAAATGATCTT
>NW_010177573.1:0-2324 GCF_000695765.1 Mesitornis unicolor
GGTGGGGGCTCGCCGCGGGCACCCCCGGAGTTGCAGCCGCGGTGCCGGGAGAGGAGAGGGAAACATAAAACCCTGGCGGGCCCGGGATCCCACCGGACAGGCACCGCATCCCCATAGGCGCCCGTTTTTCAGTGGCCATATATTTTTATTGTACCTTTGTGTCGAGGAAATTGTGCCTTTTGGAAACGACTTTTTTTCTATGTGCTCTCCCGTCACTGGTTCCAGCGGCCCGAGTCGGGGACTCAGCAGCAGCCCCGGGGCTGCAAGCGCCTCTGGCATCTGTACACTTTGACACCTCAGATGTGCTTTCTCGGGTCCTAATAAAGCAATACCAACAGCTTTTGGGAAAAAAAGAGAGAAAGAAAGGAAAAAAGGTAACAAAAAGTCACACTTGCAGCACTGAGGAGGTTCGCATATGATAATAGGTGCACCATTTGATCAAGTTGCAATTATTTATAACAGATAATATTTGAGTAACAAATGTAAAATAAATATTGAAAAGCATGAATCTAAAAGCACGCACTATATAATTTTAAAGGAAATACACTCTCTGTTCGGTAGAATACAAATGTGGTGTATGTTTGTTTTCTAATGAATGATGTACAGTGGATACAGTATTTTGGTCTTGGTTCCAGTTTGTCATGCGATTTTTTTTTTTTAAATAAAGTTACTGACAAACTACCGTTTGACTAGTTGTTCCGTGAAGGGCTGTCAGCAGGACTTCGTTTTTCTCCATACCCTTCTGATGATCGCGAGCTCGGCCCAGATCCCACTGTACTTAGCGCCTTTGGGTCAAGCTCTAAATAATTTGCTCCTGAATATTTGGGCTAAGTATTTTCCTTCTCTCACTCAGCAGAGCAAACCAAAAAAACCCAAACCAAATCCAATCTATTCTTTCCTATGTCTACGACTTTTGGAAAACTTTTATTTATTTTTTTTGTTACACAGAATTGTTAAAGGTATCGCCTAATTAATTTATCTGTTTGCATCCTGTCAAACGTGCCACCTTTGCAAACACTCTTCTTTAGAAACATTGTTACTTTTCTCTGAGGGAAAAAAAAAATCTACTTATACTTTTGGTATGAAAAGGCTGAAACGCGTTTAACTTAAAAAAGGATGTCATAAAAGTAACTGTTTCCCCTGGAAAATCCTCCAGGTCACCAAGCCAAAGGATGCAACGTTGCCGATAGTTGATCCCCCAGCTCCTTGGATTTCCCCACTCCAGTCCGAGCTGGTGTTTGCGGGGGAAGCCTGCACTGAGGAAAGCACAGGAGATAGGAGGGAGCCCCGCTTTTTTTGCATAGCATTCAACTCTCAAGCAGGTGGTAAATCTTTTCGACTGACGCGGATAGTTAGAAGGCTGTAAGTGCCCAGGATCGGGCCCTATTTCAGTCCAGGGTGAAGGTGACGTCATATAAAATACAAACAAATTACTTCCAGCATCTGAAAGCATCTCAGATACAAACCTGATCCTCTTTTTGCTCACTTAAGGCGTGACAGTAATAGGAAATGGAAATGCAAATGCCAGGCTTGGATTTCCTTTAAAGGCTTGATTTAGATTCAAAAGCTGTAGGATTTAGGATTTTTTTATTTTCTTGGCATAGTGTACTGAATACCCACCTGCTCGAATCGCTTTTATCCCAGGAGGCAAGTGGTGTTTCTGACATGAACGTAAATGGAAAAGGTCTCTCCGGCAGCGGGACCCGGGATTTATCCCGCCAGTTCTGTATTTCAACATTGATCTGTTGCCTTCCCAAAGGCAGGCACCCACCACGGAGCTGCTGCCGGGGAGAGAAGCGACAAGGACGCTCTGAGATGGTGGCAAAGGGTAGAGTGGTGAAACTGCAGCCTGGGAGTGGGGTTTGTGTGTTTTGATAGAAGTGTCCTATCGCACCGCAACGCTTGGGCTGCCTTTACAAAAAGAAGGTATTCTGGGCAGTCAATTTGGGTGAATTAACGGCCAATATATAAGAATTAACGTAGTGTTTCAGTTAAGAAGAAAAAGACAAACCGAACTAAATATAACCAACTGCAAGCAACCAAAGTCGCGAATCAAAAAAAAAACCAAAATAAAAAAAACCAAAATATGTTTTACCTTTTTTGTTTCCTTCCACTGCTATGCAGCAGCTAAATCGAAATACAAAATGCAGGCGAAGACACAGAGCAGAAACTCTGACACATTTAATTTTTAGGGAACTCTGCCACGTCCCGGAGGCAGGCGCGCACTCCAGCACCGCGCCGGCCCTCTCCCAGCCCGGGGTCCCTGTGCGGAGGCGGAGGGCCAGCTCCCGTGACCCGCCCGGGTTACACACCGGCGCGGCTGC
>NW_010177574.1:0-217 GCF_000695765.1 Mesitornis unicolor
TCCAGGTCCCTTCCAACTCCTCATGTTCTGGAATTCTGTGAAATTCTGTTTCATGTGGAAGTACCAAAAGCATGGACGGTTTTCAAAGACCATGGCGTAGACCCAGGTGTGCGAGACACATTTATTTAGTGTGTGGTGTGTAGAGAATCCTCTCTCAGTCTCCACAAGGATAACGTGCTTTCAGCACATTATAAAGCAATATGTTAAATCATATGAT
>NW_010177574.1:374-803 GCF_000695765.1 Mesitornis unicolor
CCAAGCCCCCCCCCGCAGGCTGGAGCCGCCCCCTCCGCTAGAGCCTAAAGCACAACCGGTGCAGGAAGCAGCAGCGGTGAAAAAGGTTGAGGAAAGGAGAGAGGAAACGCAGCCCAAAGCAGTCAGAGCTGCAGATGCCTCAGTTTCCCCAGATGCGAAACCCAGCGACCGTCCCCTCCCTGCCAAAGAGCGAGCCCAAGTTGAGGCCGTTCCCGAGAAGCCGCAAGCGGCCGTCAGCCAAAAGGTGCAGGAAGCAGCAGCGGTGAAAAAGGTTGAGGAAAGGAGAGAGGAAACGCAGCCCAAAGCAGTCAGAGCTGCAGATGCCTCAGTTTCCCCAGATGCGAAACCCAGCGACCGTCCCCTCCCTGCCAAAGAGCGAGCCCAAGTTGAGGCCGTTCCCGAGAAGCCGCAAGCGGCCGTCAGCCAAAA
>NW_010177574.1:863-1114 GCF_000695765.1 Mesitornis unicolor
AAACCAAAGAGCCCCGAAGCGGGGGAAGCCGTAGCGAACGCGAAAAGCCCGGCGATTATCCCAGAAACGCCGGAAAAGCAGCCCCCTGGCAGTGAAGAAATGGAAATCAGCGTCGAAGCCCCCAAGAGGAAGTCGGAGAGTCGCGAGGAGGCCGTAACCGCTCCCGAAAAAAAGCCACGCGTCGCCGAGAACTGTCAGCACCGCCAGGCGTTTCGGAGCCCGCCACAGTCCTTTCCCGCAGCGGGGACCCC
>NW_010177574.1:1133-3036 GCF_000695765.1 Mesitornis unicolor
CAAGGTAAAGAGGAACGAAGCCGGAGTGGCTTTAACCTGGGCAGTTTTGGTGGCTGCCACCAAAATCCCCCCTCGGTCCTGGTTATGTCCCAGTTCTGTCACCCGCCTGTTACAGTGACGGAAGCGTTCGACCCAAAAATGTAAAGCGTAGCTCTTGTTGGAAATTGGGAGAGCAGGGGAGGAGCTGCGGGGCTGCGAGAACCAAGGTGCAGCCCAGGGCTGCGCAGGGCTCTGCAGGGTGTGAGGATCCCCCCTTCCCAGTGCAAGAGCGGGGCCAGAAAATGCTGCTGGCAGCTGCCTGGGTCACATTGAGTCCAGAAACGGAGTCATTTACCTGGGCTGAACACAACAGCACCAAACAGAGTCATTTACCTGGGTTTAAGACAGGGATAACGCAGCTCTCGGTGGTGCCGGCCGAACGCAGCGCAGCATCAGAGCGGGGAGCAGGGCAAGGCCACGTTAGGGCACATCTGGACCCCAAAAGGCCTTCAGCTGCTGAGTCTTGGCGAGAAACCTGCCTGGGTGAACCAAGTAAGAACATTTGAATCCAGTCCTGTGTGACTGGAGCAATAGGAGAGTTTGGTTTCTGTGCTTTTTTCTACCAGATTTGGCTGCGGTTCAAGTGCAGCTGAAGTTTGGGGCCTGAGGCAGAAGCTGTAAATGGAAAATGGCTTAATTATGGCATTTCTGTGTGTCCAGGGGCTTCTCTCTTCTTAAACCTCTGTACTAGAAAGTACACAAAGACAAAATGTTAAATATGGCACGAAGGTAGGAGAACGTTAGTGACACAGAACGGGGGGAAACCGTGAAGGAAAGAGATTTGAAATGCCGTACAGGAGAATGGGCGACCCTCAGTGTGAGAAAAGTGGATTTAATGTCATAATAGAGTGAACTGAGGGGTGTTTTAGACTGCAGACAGTCTGCCCCGGAAGGCAGAAGTCACGTCACGGCTTAGGAGAGAAAGAAGGGGTCGATGAGGAGCAGCGAGGTGGCGCAGATCCGTGAACACAAAGGCGAGCCCCAAATCCACGCGCTTGAACCTGGGCAGCGGGGACGGCAGAGCTGGAGCAGTCGTGCGCTGCTCCCGTCACCCACGTTAGAAGTGACAAAGTCAGAGAAGGTGAAGTGGTAAAGGGGAGTGGAGGGCGTATCTTGAAGGGCTGAGACGGTGGCATTTTACCTACAGGTTGTTAGTACTTTGTGTGCAGGCTCTGAGGAGGGCAGGGTGAATACGCGGGGGTAGAAGAGCAGCGTGAGATCGAGCAGCGCGCTGACGTAAACCTCTGAAAGGACACAAACTACATCTCAGTAAAGTCAAGAAGCTTAAGGGTCGGTGGGTGTTGAGTTCTGGAAGGGCCTTACAGCTGTTTGTGAGGGAGCCTGATGGGCTTTTGGGTAACCACATAGGACCACTGGCCTGCAAGGGCCAGGGGTGAGCCCGGACCCCAGCCTGGGTCGCTGCGGCTCTGCCACACCACGTCCGTTATGATTTACCTCATGTGAGGGGCAGAAGGGTTTCTCCTAAGGGATTTCTCCCAAAAAACCCAACTGTTTCTCCACGACTACACCAGTAAACGCTTGAATTCTGGGCTGGGTATTCCCATACCATTTCCTGTGTAACCTCATCTGGGTGTTCCTGCTCCGGCAGGGGGATTGGACTGGATGAGCTTTTGAGGTCCCTTCCAATCCCTGACGGTCTGGGATTCTGTGATACCTGAGCTGTGCTTTTTTCTGTTGCAGATTCCGGTCTCCAGAATCTCCCCAATGCCATTTCCTGCGGCCCAGGTCTCTCCCAGGGCCCGGTTCCCACTCGCGCTCCCCAGTCCGGGAAGGACGGGGGCCAGGACCTTGGCAGACATCAAGGCCAGGGCCCAGCAGGCCAAGGCTCAGAGGGCAGCGGCCG
>NW_010177575.1:0-1259 GCF_000695765.1 Mesitornis unicolor
AGGGCTTTTCCAACCGAGCGATTCTGTGAAATACAGAAATGCCTCTATCTTTTGCAGTATGCCCAGAAAGGTGTCTGCCTATAGCAGAAATGACAACATTCTAAAATATTTCAGAATATATTCAGTGTGTATGTTCCTATAAGGACAAGAAGGTATTTTTAGAAGTCTTAGGGAGGGCCAATGGACATTTGCGTGCATCAGGCAACCATGCTTCAAAAGAGCTGGCTTGGTATCCTCAGTAACAGCTGCAGATATAATGCTAATAATATTAGAAAATAAGGCTTTACATATCAAAACAGCAACTTTTTTTTTTTAAACTGCCCTTGATCTCTTATCGTACCAAATTTAGTAACAGCCACCAGCGTAATCCTCCAATGTGACCTATATATAGAGAATTAGAAGATGGCCAAAATACAAGTCAAAAAAGGGGAAAAGCCCACCCAAAACCCCCTAACATGCAATACATGGGGTCCACGGAAAACCACTCTCCTAAATGTCAGCTGTAACTCGGTGACTGGTTAGATTTTCTCCACCAGAACACAGAGGTAACACCGACTGAAACTGTCACACACTCAGTGTGGAGCCTGAGAAGTACGTGCACGACTGCTGGCAGTTCCACAAGCTTCAATGAAGCAAGAAATGAATATGCCTTGTGCTTGCAAGTTGGCCCCCACAGTAAATATATTGAGATTGGAGTTTAAAACAATAATCTACATCTATTTTCATGACGAGGAAATGCAAATCCATTTGTTTTGTTGAACTGGACTGCCCTTTCCAAATGCTACTTCTGAAGAACTTTGGCCTGGGAACTCTCTGCAGCTTCGATTAAGGAAAAAACCAAGATTGCTTCTGTCATTTCTGTCCAACAGGAAGGAGCTTCATTACCCAGGTAGGCTCGTAATACGTTGTTATGACAGTTGTGTTTTATTAACGTTGATTTATCCATAAAGCTAATGCAATTATGGTCATTAAATATTATCCTTCAACTATTTACTGATCTTCTGTAGAGAAAGCAAGGTGTATCTGAATACAGATCAGTTGATTTTGAGGTTAGGCAGTGAGTTAAACAGAGAGATGTGGTTCTTTTTACTGCTTGTTGTTCTTCCACGTAAATAAATCAAAGCAGCCGTACGGTATATTCTATGGGAAGTGAGAGACACAGCAATCCCAGAGGCAATCAGAACTTAATGGATTTGTCTGTTTTGAGTTTCCATTGGAGCTTTTCATATATACTCATGGATCAGATCGTTTCTTTATTC
>NW_010177575.1:1290-3794 GCF_000695765.1 Mesitornis unicolor
ATAAAACACAGCTCTCCGTAGAAGGGGGCAGCCCCAAACTATTGGCAGTAATGGTAAAACACTACCACAGGTCGGGCAGGTAGGCAGAGGTTCTGTGACATGTTTAGGCAGGTAAAAATACAAAAGGTAAGTCTTATTTTTATTTCAGGCGAATCACAAAAGAGTAATGGAAAGGTTTTATTAGCAAGACCATGTACTGCCATTTGGACACCTAAGTAGGTGAGCTGTGGGCAATCAAGCTCTTCAAAGGCTTGGGAAAGGAATGCGGTATGGGAAGGAAAAGAAAACCTGTGTTCAGCATAAAGACCATACAGACAGGTAAAGTGGTACCTGGACATTTGATTCAAGCAATATTAAACCATTAAAAATTATCTTAAACAGCTTTATCTTTTCTTTCTAGATACAGGGAGGCTTTTCCCAGTTTTCCTAACATGGGCTTTTTGTAGGCCTGAAGATTTATGAAACTCCAGATATTAAACTGGCCGAAACAGCCATTTTGGAGCTCAGTAACGTCTGAAGAAAACGCATTGTTGAGGAAAGAGTAAAAAAAATATTTCTCTATAAAATCTTCTGAAATGGTGAAAAAGGAACAGCAGTCATTTAAAAAGACGCACACAAGTTTCAGAAGCAAGAAATCACGTTTGTTTTGTAACGTGGCCTAAAGATCACCCAAAGTCAGGCAGCAGAGCGTCGACGTGTAGGTAAACACGTTCTGTCTAGGGCCAAAATCAGCTCTACATTTACAGACTCGGTTAACCACAGCAGCAGTGGAATTTATTTGCACCGCCGTTACTTGGCACCTGGACATCAAAGTGAAGCTGCGTTCACAAAGCAGCACTGCACGTTCAAACCCCTTTCTTTACAGAAAACCTTGTTTTTATTGGACATCAGTGAGTCAAAGGCAGATGGCTGATCTAATTTTAGTTAGGGACAGATACAACCCACCAGCGGGCAGGGTAAGCAAGGGTAGCCAAGGTTATGAGCCCCAAGCAACAAATTTACCTCATATTCAGATTCCAGTGTCACAGTGCTCTGTTTTAATTTTTCTTTCAAAGCTGGATCAATCTGCAAGACAACAAAAACACAGCAAAAACGTAAGCTTTTAAGAATTTTTTTAAAGAAATCTTAACCTTAAATAAACTAAATATTGGTACATGCAAACCTTCCCATCTTCCAAATGAGTTGATGTGCTGTTTGTTCAGATACCAGGATGATCAACACAGAAGTGGGCTGAAAAGAGACAGGTCAACAGCCAAACTTTTCAAATCATAAAAAAGCAGCACAGTTGTAAATACCCCTGGCTCTTGCATTACCTTAGACACGTAAATCTGTGTTTGGTTTGAAACTGTCAAACTAAACAAAGTCTTAAACAAATGAAACAAGAAACAAATACAAGAGAGAAAATCATGATCGCATTACACCTCGCACTCCTGTTCAGTGAACAGGTACACAACGTGTTCTGGGTTTCAAAGTCTACACGAGTCAAACTTCCAGCTTTCTGGTAAGCACACAGGTCTTTCCTAGTTTTGACTCTGTGCAGACAACACTGGTGATTACTGCTGCCTTTCAGAGGAGTTTTTCTGAAGAACAAATCTAGGAACAGAAACTCTTGTGTCAGTGACCCGCAGTAGATGCGTTCCATGTTTTAACTTCTTCTGAGCCCAGCAGTTATGTTCATCCCTCCCTTTGCTAAGTAACATCTGTCTCCCATGGGCCTAAGAGTAGAAGCAAAGAGGGAAAAGATAATCAGCATTCTTCATGCTTAGAGAGAGCTTTTTATGTTCTCATCACACAGATACCAGCCACATACGCAGTATTCAGACACAGTCTTCTGGCTAATCAATTAAAATATCAAATAAATCTACCATAAGAAAACATTCTCATTTTTAGGCCTTAAATAGAATAAGTGTTAAACAAATCAGATGTTTAAGGAGACTGGTACTGCGTTAGTTCTACATCTGAGGTACAGTAGTCCAACTGTGACGGGTTCACTGAAGAAAAGTTGTTATTCGTCATTTGCTGCGTCCTGATCTGAATGAAAAGGCCTCATTTACCCTTGTCACAACCAACCTCAAATGTCTGTAAGCAGTCTAGAGAAGAAATAAAAGAGGGAACACAAGCTACAGAATTTCTGTGGCCTATGAGAAGCTCCACCTTCAGAGTCTGCCCCAACACAAGCTCCTCATCCTCAGAGGTACTCAAAAGACACACCTACTATCTGTGTTGATGGGGATTGCTTTGAGCAATTTCCCCTGGCCATAATGTTCCCCTTGATTACAGACACTGCCTGCTAGTTAGTATGTAGCCTGTGAGACCTCAGTTCCTAAGGATGCTCAGACAGGCAAGTCTAACCCCATCTGGGCATGGCCAGAGGTTTGATTTCCCTATTTCATCAGAGATCTGGCCATAGAAATACATGCATTTGCAACCTCCAGACTCATTACACTTGGGAACTAAGCCAAAACATTCAAAACGAGAGTAGGAAGGCTCTGCAGAGAGACCTG
>NW_010177576.1:0-5182 GCF_000695765.1 Mesitornis unicolor
AGGGCAGAGGAGGCGGCTCCTCTGGCGCGGTACCTCGGCCAGGTGAGGCCCTAATCGGCCTGGCCCTGTACTGTGGGAACGCTGAAGTATGGTTGAGATAGGCGAGCTCTGGGAGGCTCCTTGCTTATGGAGGCTTTTATGGGTAAAAAAACCTGCAAGCTGTAACCAGGTGTAATGAGATGAGAGCAAAAGGGTAGATGTAGGCTGGGTATAAACTTTTTACCATGAAGGTGATGAGGCACTGGAACAGGTTGCCCAGAAAAGCTGTGGATGCCGCATCCCTGGAAGTGTTCAAAGTCAGGTGGGATAAGGCTTTGGGCAGCCTGATCTTGTGAGAGATGTCACTGCCTGCAGCAGAGAAGCTGGTGACCTTTGAAGGTCCCTTCCAACCCAGACTGTTCTGTGGAGTGACTGTGGAGATGCTCTGAGTGCAAAACCAGCTCTTTTAAATTTAGAGGCTGTTTTCTAAGTTTGAAGTGAAGTTAAATGTTGTGGAATGGCTGTAAATAACTGTGCATCCTTTTAAGCTTAACCTCTACTTTTCACCTCGTTTTGCTTTGAAATCTTTCTTGTGGAAGGAAACCTAAGGTTGTGGTTTGATGCAAAAAGCAAGTTCTCCAGTCAGGAACAGTAACTCTTGTGTTAGGAGGAAGAAGTCTGTGTTTCACAGAATTTCTTGCTTTCTAGCATTCATTGTCAGTTTTTTTTGTTGCTAGGATCTTATAATCAGCAGTAGAGTTGACCAGTAGATACACTGAGCAGGAAACTGGCGTGAGGAATGGGGGGGGGGATCTAAACACCAGCCTCTAACCTGTGTGACTGCTGCTCTGTAAATATTTTGTTCTTCTGAGCTGGCTGCGGAAGGGTGCTCTTGCCCAATTGACCTTGAAGTGCAATTTGCAGTTATGAGAATGGAAGTAGATTTGTTCTGGTTTCTTTCCTGTTGACCTTTTTGTTCTTAGACTAACAATTTATTGGCTCTGAGCCTCAGTAGGTTTTCAAATGCTGGTTGCAAGTTGCTTGTTGATTGCTGGGAATTATAAGGTTCAAACTCTAAATGTTCCTGGGCTGTAGTGAGAACTACGTAAGGGTTTGCTCCCCGAGTTGAAGGCTAGCTGCAAGAGCAGCTGGGCCTTGCATCTCATTTGAGTAATTAGAGATGTGTCCTGGCAAGGTGCTGAGAACCTTTCTCATCTGAAACTGTACCTTGCTTCTTCCCCACAGATTGAGGAAGGGGATGCTAACATGAATGCACCTGTCATAACTCCTTCATCGTCCACTGAAAGTGTGAACAAGGTACCTGTGGTGAAGGCCAAGGCCACTCACATCATCATGAACTCTCTCATTACAAGTAAGAAATCTCACTGCTAATGGGTGTGGGCACATGAGCGTGCTCCAGCTTGGTAATGCCTCAAGGTATCTACCAGAGTTCCTGGACTGCTTGTGGGTTCAGACTGGCTCTGCTCTTGAGCTGTATGAGGTTTTTTGAGGATGCTTCTAGAAGGAAGCAAGGAACTAGGGAGCAGCCCACACTTAATGCCTCTGTGTTTCCAGGTGCTGGAGGGGGGTGATGGAGGAGTGCAGGGCACATTATTTGCTGACAGGACACTGCAGTCCATGCCTCCTTTTTGCTGGAGTGCAGAGGCATCTGCTGCTGTTACTGTACCTTTGCTTATTAACTTGCCCATTCTGAACAAAAGGTAAAGCTCTAAAATTAACCGAAGTGGTGTGAAGAGCTGACATACTGTGGTAATGGAGCACTTGCTGGTGTTTGTTAGTTAATAGCAGCAGCAGCTGTCTTGCTAACAGTAACACTCACTTAAAAAAAACCCCAAACTCCATAGATCATGATGCTTTAAAATCAAATTGGGTCGGTTATGTTTGCAGAGAGGACATGACCATTTGCAGCAAGAGGGACTACTCGTGTTAATCTGTCCCTGCTGCCACTCTGTTTAGCAGCTGGGATCTGAGCTTCATCTTCTCCAAGCAGTGCTTCCAGAGACTTCTAGATTTTGATCAGCAGCATTTTGGAATAGCTTTACATTTGCACTTATTTCTGTCTTGGCTCAGAAATAACCAACACATCAGAAAATAACATCCAGGAATACAGACTTTCTGCTGGAAGGCAGCTGCTGTTCCAGTCTAATGATAAAATGTGAATTAGTTAAAACCATGGTGGCCTAAAAATAAAGTCAGGAACCTCAACCTATACCTCTCAGGAACGAGTTGGAAATAAATAGGCAAATTCCTCTAAATTTCTTATATGCAGTGCACTGTCCCCACAAATAACTTCTAACATTAACATGAGAAGCATTACCTGTTTTAAAGAAGACATTGGGCTCTTCCAGTAATGTTTTTGTGCTCTAATTCCTTTTGACTTTTTTCTTAGTCCCACTAGGAGTGAACATCTTATGCTGATAGTGGCAGGGGAGACAAGTACTTACATTTTTCATAACTGAAGTTGATATCAGCGTATTAGATGCTGGCTCTGTATTTGGCTGAAAAAGCTTATTTTACCCAATCTAGAATCACTGGGAGTCTTTACCACCAGTTCTGCAGGGCTGTGAATGTTAGATTTGCTAGGATGTGCAGTCTTTTAGAAGACTTCAGTTTTTATTGGCAAGAAAATATCCCTTAAATCTAGAAGGCAACTTAAAGGATCCAGCTTATTGGGGTATCCTAGATTTTGGAATTTGTAATTAGGAGTGATGCAGCTTCTTGGGGAAGATGGGTTTAATTACAGTTGTTGCCTTTGTAATACATCTGGTGATCTCGAACAAATCGCTGCTCTTCTGACTTAGTCGTATGACTTGGGATAGTTTTCACATCAAACTATCTCCTTAGCTTCGTCTTGCTGCCTTTGTCAACTCATTGCAATATGTAGGTATGAATGATGAAAAATGGGTCTTGTGTTTGGTTGCTTAAGGTGCCTTTGTTTGCTCGAACTGCTTGTGTTGGCACTTCTGTGTGAATATGTGCTCTTGTCCATTCCAGAGCAGACTCAGGAGAGCATTCAGCGCTTTGAGCAGCAGGCAGGGCTGAGAGATGCTGGCTACACTCCCCACAAAGGCCTCACTACTGAGGAGACCAAGTATCACCGAGTGGCTGAGGCTGTCCATGTAAGCCTTGTTTTGCATTGGCTTTCTCCATGTAGGTTGTGTATTAGCTTAATGCCGATCTGGTCACAAAACTTGGAGCATGTTGCTAGGACTCTCCTTAAACTGCTTCCTCTGAAGGCTTTTAGCTCATTGTGTAAAAAAGTGTTACCCACTCGTATTTTAAAGTTAGTATTAGCCTTTGTAGTTTTGAAACAAACTTTTTTCTGCAATCTGCCATATTCTGCAGGCATATCAGGCTATTACAGTCTTCTTTCCAAGTGGGGACATCTCTGCACAGAATCTAATTTCTTGCTATACCTTTGAATGGTGCCCTGCAGTTGACTGCTGTAACTGTTTGTCCCAAGAGAGCTTGTAAAATGTGCATTTCTGATGTGGAAGTTAACAAATGAAATTGGGCTGACCTCTTACTGGAAATAAAGACAAAGGTGTTGAATCAGCAGGTTTCTGATAAGCTCAGTTGCCCACTGTAATCATGCAATTGGAGTTTAATAGTGAACTCGCCAAGTGTACTCCCACAAGGTTAAAGTTTCAATAACAGTGTTGGTGAATTGCATTAGTGTGGCTTGGGTAGCCACAGGAAACATTCTGAGAAGGTGCCTGTGTAGCTGGTGTTTGAACTGTAACTGCCCTTCAAGTGACTTCTTCAGAGTTCAGTTTGTACTGTTTCACTTGTAATATCCTGGCTCACATACACCTAGTTCCTGTTTTTCTTGTGACCAGGCGTACTCTTCACATGCAGTTTGCAGTGCTCCAGAGCAGTGTTTTCATTCTGTCATATGTAGATTACTTCTCAGGGTCCAGTACTCCTGGACCTTGTACCTTCTGTATGAGGTCTGGTATCACCTTCATTAGAGAGCTTGTGGAACTGAAAGCTCTGTCTCTCTGAAGTGCTGCAGACAAATGGTAGCCGTGGCATTTGGACTTGTTACCAAGTAGCCAAACTGATGTGTGAGCTGGCTGCAAGCAGCTCCCTGTGAATGCTGGTCTTGAAGCAGTGCATTACTTGGGTTGGGTGCTGACTCTGAATGGCGGAGTGAGCTGTAGCTGTTATCTTACCTCTAGTCTGGAGGATGTCTTGGGTATGGTGGACTTCTAAAATGCTTATATCTCATGTGGAAAGAAGCTTAAGGGGTGTATGCAGGTATTGTAACACTGGGTTTAGCATTAGGTGAAGTGATACTTAAATCCTTTGTCACTTGATGTAAACAACTGTCCAGTTTTTGCAATAAAACTGGTCGTTTATTCTTGTATTTAAGCTCTGTTGCTTCTGTGTTTCTCTTGCCTCTCCTAACAGAAGCTAAAAATGCAGAGTGGAGAGATTACAAAAGATGACAGACAGACTTCTTCTGCTCAGTCCACTCCAAGCAGCACTCCCCACTCCTCTCCCAAGCATAAAAACAGGTACTCTGTTCCTGGCAGACCACTGCCTCCTTTGGTTTCCTACAGGCTGCTGAGGGGGGAGCTGCCACAAATAACCTTATCGAGTGAGGGACTAGGGGGTAAAATTCAGAGCCTGCTGTGGATTTGTGTGGGATAGATCCAAATGTTGAAAGCTTGTGAAACTTGAGCATACCTGTGTTAATCCTGGGTGCTGACAAACCTACTAAGATAGTTTAAATTGCCACTGATAACTGTGTGTAAAGTTCCTAGCACAGTGGGGCCACTTGAAGTGTTTATTCTCATGTTTTATATATCTCAATGAATTTTCCCTAGGGGTTGGTTTAGTCAGGGATCCTCTACTTCTATCACTGGCCCAGACTTTGCCATGGAAGCTGGTGGGGACAAATTGCCATCTGAAAGATGGAGCTTTTTTGGACCCAAAGCCATCCAGAAATCCACCAATGATCCAGGTATGTCCTCTATAATCTTCTGTCCTGACAGAGCTAGGGGAGAACTGTCACACAGCAAATGCTAGCTATTTCTGGAGCCTTATCCTGCTTGCCTTGTTACTTTCTAGGACCACTTTGTGAATGTGTGCTATTCATGTAATTTCTGTGGCTAAATATAAAGCAGCTAGGTAAAACCTATGCCAAGGATCACAGAATAACAGAATATTAGGAGTT
>NW_010177577.1:0-3808 GCF_000695765.1 Mesitornis unicolor
CCCCCTCCTGATACACCCCAGGATGCCATTACCTTGAGATGAACTCCAGACTGACAAGGCTGGAGAGAACCAGCCCTGCACAGCTGAGCCTGCTCCATGTCATGCTGCCCTGTACTCCCTCAGCACTTTCCCTGCCCACTCAGGCTTCCCCAGCATCAGTCCTGACATCCTTCATTTCTCAGTGTAGCTGTACCCTGTGCCTGACACATTGAAAATCACGTTCACGTGCTTTCTTTTCCATTTTAGAGGCACTGCTGATGAAAATGGGAGCTGCAAGCAATTTGCACCTTGGAGAAGTCTGGTTATGGGGTCCAGTGACTGGGAACATGCTTTCAGCCTTCACCTCCTCTTGACAGGGCTCCTCATTCCCTTGCTTGCTGTATTTTTTGTCAAACCATAAGAATTCAGTATTAATCCCTTCGAAGGGTAAGAACAGACAGTCTGTCTCCTGAATTTACTCATCATCAGCTAGATAACTGCCTCTTGAAAAGAAATTCAGCAAGTGTATTACTTCTGTCCTAATGAAGTCCTCAGTCAGCCTTTGTTAGTCCTGACCTTTTCAAGGTGCCTTGCCTGTGCCTTACCTTGGAGACTGGCAGCTAGCCCAGGGCAAAAACACAGAGCAAGTCTGAGACCTCAGCAAACCACTACAATGAGTTCAATAGCCAATCAATAAGACAGCCATCAAAATTAAGGGTATCTTAGAGGGAACGTAATTAATTTTATGGTAACATCTACAAACTAATGGTTGAGTGCCATTAAGAGATGACATTGCCTTCAGAGCTTTTGATGAAAGCAATTATCTAGCTGTGTGGAGGTTATTGTTCTTCCTACATCAAGAGTTGAGGGATATAAAGTGTAAAAATTACAAAGTTTCTTCATAAGCAGCAATACAGGTTGTGTGTGGCACAGTTCAAGGCTTCTATTATGTAGCCATGTGAAGCTTGGTGTTAATTTTTTAAGACCTCCCTCCTTAATCACTTCTCTGCAACACCCAGCAACACTCTTGTTTGGTTCACTGTTGCAAGCACTGTCCTGAGCTAGGAGCTATATTTTTTAAAAAACTGTATAAGGAAGTGTAAGAAAAGTGTAAGAAATGTGTGTAAGTGTAAGAAATGTGTTTAAGTGTAAGAAATAGGTTTAATTTGTCTAGTAATTCTAGCTGAAATTAATAACCTATATGAAATGCCATTAATGTCTATAAGTTTGTTATTATTTCTTTATATGCATAAACATATGCACTTTTGTATTCATATATTATCTTGTGAAAAGAAACAACTCTTTTAACCTCAAAGAATGTTCTGATCCACACCAGCCAGAAAAAGTTTAAGTTGGACAAAATCCAGATGCAGTTCTGAACTTCACAGCTGTCAGTTATCTTCAGCAAGCAAATCCAAAATACCAGGTTTTAAATGCTCTTTCCATACAATTCCACACACACACAACAATATGCCTGGATCGGGGTCAGAAATTCCTGAGTTTATAGCTTCAGCTTAATCTTTTTATGTGTGTCTCATTTAGATACAGACCAAAATGGAAGGAAGAGTAAGAGCCTTTCTTCTTCTCAAGATGACAGAGTTCTCCAAATTCAACCATTTCCTTGGCTTTTTTATTTTGGGATGAAATTTGACAATGCAGATTTTGAAATTTTGACAGGATTAGACCCTAGTCTCAAATCAGATCTGAGCTCTAAGCTACACAAACCTAACACAAAGTATCATTCAAATGCTGTCTAATGTTGAAGAGGAACAGAAATTTTTTCCAGTCCTATGTTAAGACATTATTCTATCCTATTTCACAGACTTTTATTGTGATACTCATTAATGCTCTAACTTCTCTTTGCAACCACCTATTTCAGCAATTTCATGGTGCCCTCTGAACCTGCTTTGCTGTGAAACCTCAGGTAGGTTTTCTTTTCCTATCATAATGACAGCATAATGGGTTTCTTTTTACCTTATTGATCATGGGAAGTAGCAGGTATCGTTAAGAATGTTTTTTTGTCATCCTGACCTTCTTAATAATCCTTCTACCTGACAGTGGAGGAGGTCTTCTGATCTGAAAGGACTAAGTTCTGACCTGCAACACACTAAAAAATAAATGGAAACATCAGAAGTGAAGAAGTATTTTTCATTGTTAGAAAACAATTTACCAAAAAACAAACCTATATCTGTATTTATTAGGACTATAATTCACAGCTTGTGTGTAAACTTTCACAAGAGTATCTGGAAATACAAAGGGGTCATATATATACAGCACACTCTTGAATTCCTAGAATATTATGATGAACACTGCAAGAACCAAAATCTGCAGGGCACTATCTGTACAATTTCTATTGTTCATCTGCTGAGAATCTTGAAAGCAGCCTTTTTACAAAGAACCACTGTGCTGTTTTAATTACAAATTTAGAAAAAAAGCCAAACAAAATTTCTGGCAGCACCCACGCTGACAGGAAATTCAGATGTCTTTAAGCACATAAGCCAATGAAGCTGCTGAAACTGAACTCATTCGGAGCAGGACGTTGTTTTGATGTGTGTGAGATGAGCCTGAGGCTGGAGGTGACTCTGTCAAACAAAATGAAAGAGAAGCAGCAGGAGGAGGAGAGTGAGGATGAATAGAGCACCAAAACACGCTTTTTCTCTGACGCTTTGGTGGGTATTCTCATGCCCAGCCTGCTGCCTTCCTGCGCCTCCTGCATCCCTGCACAAGCTGTTTGCCCTTGGGCACGATGCCAGCTCCCAGCAGAGAAGCTAGGACTTGCCCAGCAGGAAATCAGCATTTCCTGATGCCTTTTGGGCAGATCATGCCCACAGGACTGGTAGAAATCCTCCTCCTTTCCAATATATGTCAGCTATTTACACAGACTGACACTGTGACTTTACTCCCTTCTCATATTTCCTCTGCTGGACACATGATGCACCATCTCCTCAAACTGTTAAGCATCAGTACAAATTGCCCCTGGCTGCCTCTGAGTTGTTTTCAAAAAGATCTCATATTTTTTTATCTAGCTGTATATTTATCCTTCATTATCTCATTTGCATTCATCCACATACACACAGACACATCAATTTTACAACCACTATTAGCAACGGTTTAAGATGAACTCTGGCAGCCCATTTTGATCCATCACGCTTAAATCAGTAGAATCTATTGAACTCAAAGCAGTGACAGCAAGATAACATAACAGATTGGGAACAAAACCTTTTACATGTTGGATAAACTAAGATTATTGGGGACCAACACATGTGGAAAATTAAAATGTGCAGAAATAAAATTTGCCTTCCTGAGAGGGAGGGGAAAAAAACAAACAAACCAAAACCTAACAATAAACTACAAAACCAGCTAATTTCTCCATCAGTAAGCTATTCAGTCCTTTATTCACATTCAATAATTTGACTCAGGTATACAACATTTCATTTTCTATAGCCATTGTGTTCTTGATATTGCAAATACGTGCTCTGCTGTCTTTTCTGGATGGGCTATCAAACAGATAGCTTTTAGTATTTGTTTCTAAAATGAGAAATCTCTTTTCACTCCAAAAATATTTATGTCTTGGCTACCATTAAGCATTTTCTTTCCTTACTAATAAAGCGACTGCATATTTCTTCATGAAAGAGAATGATACCTGAAAGACTATTAGAGCTGAATGAGTAAGCTCAGCAAGTGACTCACTGCAAAGTGAGGAAGGCTTTGCACAAGCAGGCTCCACACATGTTGCTTCCTATGCAAGAACTGGCAGCAGTATTCTTCACATGGCTCCCATCAGCTCTGTGGAAGGGACACAATTTAGATGACCTATGGGCCATTCCTG
>NW_010177577.1:3839-18801 GCF_000695765.1 Mesitornis unicolor
CAACCAGTAAAGTTGGCTGGGGGTGAGGTCTGCACTCTGAAATGTAGCTCAGCATGCATATGCAGCATCTTTGTTCATAGGAAATTTTGAGGCATGCTCAATGACAGGTTGCTTACTCTGGGCCTTGTAGCTGGAGGGGTTGAAGGTGCCATTCATTTTAGGAAACAGCTAAACTTCTAATAATGACAAAGGTCTACTGAATTTAGCATTTTAAAACATTACTAGTAAAACAGCACAAAATGAGGCATTGATCACTTTGCATATTCCATGTAAGGATATTGTTGAAATGCTGTCACAGCAGTCATATTAGTTTCCAGAAAATCACTGCACAACCAGATCCTAGCAGACCAGCAAAAATTAACAGCTAATTTGTGTGTCCTCCACATGCAAAGATCAGTTCATTGTATTGTAGGGAACAAATATTGCTCTTGACTGGGCTGAAATCAATGAGCTTGCATTTCTGTAGCTAAGAAATACAACTCTTGACCTTCTTATCTTCTTGGACCCAAGTGCTATTCTGCTGCATTCGACTACTTGTCCCTATGAGTTCTTTTTTTTGGCCTTGGGGAAGCTGGGTTGGCCCCATAGGGACAGTGATAAATGTGAAATTCATGTAGGAGCAGTCTCCTTTACCTCAGTTGCCCTTTTCCACCCTGAATTGCCTACACCCTGTATCAGCCTTTCATGGAGGAGCAATCAGCCCTCAGGATTGCCACTGACTGACAGTCCTTGCTATTCCTCAGCTCTCATGCCTTCTTTCCCACCTTTTGCTAATGGCGGTGTTTCCCAAGCTCTTCAAAAGCAGAGTAATACATGCTTTGCAATTTGGTTTGTGTATGTCTTTAATTAAATCTTCCTGTTTTGCCGAACTAATCTCACACTTTCTGCACCCTGCAAATTAGTTTGGTGTTCATTTCCACAGCTCTCTGATAGGACAGGCTCTTTTTCAGGTCTGTGATATTGCTTTCATGGCTAATTTACTTTCCTCTCTTAGAATAGGAATCTTATGAATCTACTCACATTGCAAATCCTCTTCATCATGTTCTTAAGGATTTCCAAACTTTCAAGAAATGAAACTGTTCCTCTTTCTCGTTCAATTTCATAAATGTTACAATTTGCTATAATGTGTTTTATGGTGCACTTATGCAGGAGTATCTGTGGTAATATATATTTATAGGACACCCATAATTCTGTAACATTTCAGCATTAGCCAAAGAATGGGTCTGGGGAAAATGAAGATAAGAGCACATTCACTTCCTTCTTGGATTACACCTCATAGTTTATAAAACACTTTGTGTCCAGACTGT
The DNA here is from genome assembly GCF_000695765.1 of Mesitornis unicolor. Taxonomy (NCBI): domain Eukaryota; kingdom Metazoa; phylum Chordata; class Aves; order Mesitornithiformes; family Mesitornithidae; genus Mesitornis; species Mesitornis unicolor. The sequence continues at coordinate 5,147 of NW_010177577.1, forward strand.
AACTTTGGTGGGAGCGGAGGGTCAGCTCTGCAGCCAACGAAAGCAGATGGAGCTTGAGAAATTCCAGTTCTTTTATCTTTGTACAGTAGCTGGGACTCACAAGTCAGAAACATTTGGCTTAATCCGAAAGAGAGAGCAGTCCTATTCCATGTTGTATTTTCTGAAACAAACAAGAACAAAGCGGGCTGCAAGGTTTAGCCTGAATCTCTGACCTGGCATCAAGCGTAGTCCCATGATATTTCTGGCCCAGCAGGGAGTGTGACCAAGTGTTATAGGGATTGCAATAACCAGCCAGAGGCAGGAAAAGGTGGGTATCTCTTAAACCAGATTTATGTAATAAGGAGATACACCTTCAGTCAGGCCAGGAGAAGTAGTTACACAGAGCAATTTCTCTGCTACAGTAACCGCTGGAGATTTAGCTCAAATATAGCCAGGGTCTAGCAGTTGCGGCTGCTCTGCAGGATGAGGCAGAGGTATATCTCAGATTTTACCATTGCTTCCAAAAATTGTTACAAGAGTCCCCTTTTCCTCACATTTTGCCCAAGTGTTTGGGAGTAAATGGGTGACCTCTCCCTGAAGGTTAAGATGGTTGGATATGGGGCTGAGAAACTAATGATTCATCAGGATATGGAAATTCTTCTACTACATTTACTATCTTCTAAGAATTCTTTATTCTAAAAAATGTGAAAGTTTGTTCAAAATAGTGGTGAGGGCTGGTGACTTTGGGCAGAACTGAGGAAAGGCCAAAAACGAAGGAAATTTACTGTCAGACCAGAAACCCAGGAAGAACACAGCATGTCTATCAGAGATCCTAAGCTACATTGTGATACAAACAAAGGTATACATGCCTCTAAACAACCTTCTCCTCAAATGCTCTCCTCAAACTCATAATCTCAGTTTATGAGGGTAGGGATTCGGCACCAGTCCCTGAGTTGTTGTCCCTTTGATTCCTCACACCTGTTCCAGCTAGCCTTTCATGGAGAACTTGGATTTCCAGAGGCTCAACTGATACAAACTAAAGAGGTAAACTGGTCCCTGGTAGGAAGCTGAGGAGTGAGGGCCCTCTCGGCACTTGGGAGTGCAGTGTTGTAGAAGAGCGGGACTGAACTGTTCAGCGTCCTAAGAGCTGCCTTGGCTGTCAGTGATGCAGGTCAAGACCTGCAGTCATCAGCCATCTACCTGCTCTGCAGCAAGGCAAAGCAGCAGTTGTGAGCAACACCTGGGCAGCTGAAACCAGCTGGGCACTCATGGCCATACAGACACTGTGCTTCTGCTGGCATCTCCTCCTCTGGCTGATTGTGGTAACAGTGCAGGGACTGGCTTTACAATGGAGCAGCTGACATTGATTTTGCAGGATTTAATGGCAGTTGTGTGTTACAAGCTAGTGCAAGTACCTCTCCTGTGCTGCTTTGAAACATCAAGCATTTGCTTGCAGTGGGAGCAGAAGTCCTTCACGTAGCACTGTCTGCCATAGAAAAGCTAGGCAAGGTGTCAGAGGGCAGCAGGACTGGGATAACACCCAAAGCTTTCAGCAGATGAGACAATTGTATCACCCTAGACAGTGGCTCCAGGGGTCCCTCCTACCTACAGGGGGGCTGGCATCAGCCTGTCCCATCAGGCATCCATTCACAGCACACTGCTTACTTGCCCCTTCAGCTCTGTGTGGTCTTACTGCTGAAGAAACAGTCTTTACGGAGCTACCGGCTTCATTTCTATTCCTAGCCACAGGCACTCCCCCTTGACGGTTCTTATTTATGGACTGAAGTGCTGCCGAAACCACAAACGTTCAAGGGTTCAGTTGCTTTGCTTGCCTGGCGCAAGAATGAGGTGGCAGATTTTGCAGCCCCATTCTGGCCATTTTCTCTGTGTCAGGGTGCAAACGCCAGCTGAGGCCTGGCACTTTGTTTTATTGTGTGAAGACTGGAAAGAGATTTCTCAATTAGCTCTAAATTAACTGCCTCTTGTCATTGTGAGTTCCCTGAGGATGGGTGTGAGGTTGCACTCAAAAAGGTCGTTAGGCCGTCTGCCTGTGTATCCACTATAGGCCGTCTGCCTGTGTGTTCACTATCTGGGTACTCACCAGACTGTGCCTGCCGTTTCTCATCCCCAGGTTTAAAGCTTTAATTAGGAACCTCCTGCATGTCCAGTCTTCACAAGCACCATCTGGCATGTCGCAGAAAATATGCTCCGTTTTCATTACTGGCAAATCCTAGGAAAGTCGTTTGTGCACAGCAGAGGCAGGGACTGGAGAGGCAGAGAGTGGGGGTAAGAACTTTCAGAGCATTTCAGAGTGGAAAGAATTTAAAGGAAAAATGAAAGCTGCATGCAACCTTGGGTTTGCACTTCGAATATTTATGAATAGGAAGTTCTATGCAAACACTGTCATTGTCAGAAATTCTGCGTATACTGTATACTGCAGTATGCTGGAGCATGACTATGTTTAACACTTCAAAATCCAGATCTGGAAAATATTAGAGTTCTTCTTACTTATGGCTTTGCTTTTCAGTGCGCATTGTCACCAAGACTCAACATTTTGTTTCCTCAAAATTCACAGCCACACAAAGGATTTTGTTACAAGTTAGACCAAGTTGCATTAAACTCAAATCCTTGAAGTGACTCAGCTGCAATTTGGTAATATCCTGCACGCAGAAATGTCTAAATTTTTTCATATTAATACACACATCTTTCCTTTCTATCTCTCTTCTTAATAGATTGCTAAGCTGTCAATTGTAATTCTATATTCCCAACTGCAGCTACTGAGACACAGTTCTCACTAACAAATCTGTGAATTATGAACAGACCAAGATCTTGAAAACCTACCTATCAGAAGGTAGTTGCCCATGGTAGTTGCCCATGGCATGCAATATCTGTCAGTCTAAGAGAGAACAACATTTTCCAAGGCATGTCTTGAAAACATTACAAATAGAGAACACTACAAAAGGTGATTTGTATTTGTAATATTTCTTCCTCTAATAGTCTGCTGTTGAGACAAACTGTAATTGCTCCAGCCCTGCATGTCATGAAAAACACATGGCAATAGGACAAAAATGTATCCCAAGCAGACCTGGCTGCTAGGAGGTGGGATTTACCTATGGCAAGCCTGGAGACAGCAAGCAGCATAATGAAAGAAACCACTCAACAGGTCTTTCTTCAGTGCTGCAAATTGAACAAGAAGAAAATCAGTAGTATGAACAACTCACTTCTCCTTCAACAAAAGAAGTGTGAGTCCAAATAGCAAGGTAAAGAAAATACAAGTAGAAGAGAAATTAATGTGTCTGTGCCAAATGCAATTTTAAGAGATGGGTAAAGGGACAGAGCCTTAGAAAGGTAAGTAGTGCTTATAATGAACAGTGGCAAAATACAGACCCATTTGAGTGAGGTTTCTGACTGCAGGAAGCAGTTTAATAGGTGTCTCTTCTTGAGGTTTATATTGGCCCATTATCTCTGCATGAGGCTAGTGAAGGCAGCTCTTGGATATGTCAGCTTTCACGAAACGTAACACAGAAGTTCCATTTACTTGTAGTAATTTTGTGTGGTACCTGCAGTGCAAGTGGAATTTATTCAGGCTAAACTATAACCAAACACCAGTTTTTCCCAACCTTCCCCCTGTTCTTGTGTTTAAGCCTGTTTTTTTCTAAAATCTGATATGATATTGTTGTAGTGCCATATTTTATGCTGGCATTGGCTGTGTTTTCATGATAAAATTATTCTACAAAGTAGAGGACTGCAGGATCATTAGCTTAATGTATTCTAAAATATTACTAATGTTCAATTTGGTTTGAATTTTGGATGCAAATGGCAGTCAGTACTTACTCAATGGTGTGATAAATGATTCAATCTCAAATAGAATTTTGTAATTAAAAGGTTATAATTTATTAAAAGAGTAAATGCAAGCAAACAGCGCTGGGTGCGAGTGGAGTCTGCGCTCCGCCTCTGCACACTGTACAGTTCTTTTTCTGGGTTTATATTTCTTTAACTAATACATATTAATTAAATTCCTCAATACGCCTATACATATGCATAACCTATCTCCGCTTCATATTATAATTAGTTTTCCTCCTATTTTGCACTTGTATAGTATCTTCTGTCGGTGGTCGTCCTTATCTTCTTGCGCAGATTCAATTACTTCTTGGTTTTGTTTTTTTTTAAAACAGCAGGACCGGTGTTATCGATTTCTGAAACAAGTTCTCAAGCAACTCTTTACATTGTGTTTCACTTCCTCCCTATCTGGTTTTCTTGTAAAGACAAACGAGATAACCCCAAAGGTCACTGGTCACTCCTCATGACCTCAACATTGTTTTTTCCTAACACGAATCAGACCAACATATCTCACAATGGGAACTGGTGGCTTTAACCCTCAGTGTTTAAATCCCCAGGTGGTAAGAAATGCCATATAGCCTTTAGCACTGAGGAAACTGAAGCACACTGGGCCTTTCTTCTTTCCGGTTGCACACGGAGAGGAAGGAGCTACTCTTTTCTCATTCTTAATTTGATTCCCTGGGATCCCTTGGGGAGTGGTGAGGGGTCACTGCAGGCACACATGAGAATGGCAGTCGAGCCTGAGGCCTCCAAAATTCACCGTCGGTGCCTGCTTACCAAAGCATTTGGAGTGAAGTTTTTCAGAAACACCCACTGGTAGCAATTGGGAGCTGGTGGGGGTGCCTGCTAACTGCTAAAAACCCATCCGTAATTGCAGTCAATGAATGCTCTGGCAAATCTGCTCCCCTTTCCTCCCCTGGAAACTCTCACGCTTTTGAACTCTCTGGACACAATTACAGGCCAGAGTCTTTGTGACCAGTCCTGACATTACGGTTTCAATGGCATTTTGCCTGGGGCATTAACATGTCCTTCTCTCAAGTCGGGCTGAGAGGACCTTTATTAGCTCGTAACTGTTGTTTTGTTAATCTATTGAATGGTTCCTTAGGAAATGACAGAGAAAATGCTTATTAATGGTGAAAGCTTCATCCATTATAAAACACCATGCCTCCTAAGAGATCAGAAAGTGATGGAACTAAGAAGGAAATGTTACTTTAACCACGATCATCAGCCTTGATTATGTACCACGTCACAAGTTTTATCCTATCCTTAGAGAAGGCCTGCCTCTCACAGGCCCATAGTAAAAAACAGGGACAGCAAATGGTTACAAAATAAGGATTTTTGTCACTGAAATAAAAAGCATTGCTGTGTTTGGCTAGAATACTGCACCGCACAGACAACTTGCTCTGAGTGAAAAGTGGGCAGAGAATTAGAATTCATGCCAAGGTTCCTCTGAGTAGGTGTCTAAAAGCAGATGTCTTTTTTAAAGACCTAAAATGTAGTAATGTCATCTGAAAAAAAACTTTTTTCTTGGAATGTCAGCTATTTTTGTAATTCAAGCAGCACTTGCAGTGCTACTAGCTGTTCTAACAGGAACAAATAAAAATAAAATTGCTCCTTACCTCCTACCCCAGTATATAATTTTGTACATATCTGATTTATATATCCCTAGCATAATGACTCAGCTGCACTTCTTTCATACACTATTCCCTTCACACTCAAGAGAAAGAGGAAGCAATGTACTTGCTGTGCAGAGACCTCTTTCAGTTACAGCCACAGAACAATTATCATTATCTCATTAGCTTTTGTGGTTCCTTGAAAGCAGAAAACTACAGATTTTCCTCTTCCCATCTGCCACTATTATTCAGCACAGACAGCTGGGTGAGAAGTAAATTGCTTTAATCTGAACAAATCTTCAGGGCAGAAATCCACAACTGCTAAAATGAATGTCCAGGCTATTCTGCTGCTCCCAAACCGGTTAACTTGGAAGCCAGAATTCATTTATATGCTGGTAATAAGATAGAGGACTATTTAATTCTCTTTGGTTTTGGTTGTTTTTTTTGGTTTGGTTTGATTTGGTTTGGGGTTTTTTTCCCTTTTTTTTTTTTTAACTTGTGTAAAGCCCTAGAGAAGACAAGGCACAGCTTGTACCATAGATGGCTGGCAGGATGCATCACACTCCTCCTACCTCTGAATCCTGAGCCATAGACCTTTGGTAGGTGAAAACAGGGGCTTGCAGAGTATGCAATGGGTCCAGCTGAAAGGCAGCAATTATGACCTTGTCTTCATTTAGGTCGCATATTACCTCTAGTGAATCAGGGACCTCTGAGTTTTCTGAACAGTGTGGTCTGCCAGCAGCAGGGCTGAAAGGGGAGGTATAGCATGTGTATGTGTCGGCTGAAGGAATGGCCACGCATCAGATAGTGCCTGCTGACCATTGCAGGAGGTGGAGGACATGTCTGCTCTGCACTGGAAGGTGGGACTGTGGCACTTGGAATTTTCCAGTGCTAATGTACCCTGCCAGCAGAAATTACGTTAAGCAGATACTGACTCATTCTTAGAAAGCTGTTCAAGATACGCTTCTGTATGGGGCTTTTGCTTTCATAGACCTTTATCACATTAAACATCTATGAGGTCTCTGTAAATAAAACAATGGAGCATTACAATATAATTTGCCCTCTGTCTCCAGATTTCTTGAATTACACTGAATTCACTCCAAGTAAGGTATAGCAGTACCGTGAGTTAGAAGAATACTCAGCATATGCATTCCTAGATAAATTTATTATCAACACTCTCAATGGTCTCAGTGCAAGTCTTTATGTCATTGGCTAGATATTTTCTCAGGAACACCAAGGAAAATGGTAACGCTGTTCCTCAAATGAGGCATTTCATAAACTGGTGAAGTTAATGCCTTTCAAATCTTGGCATGCAACTGGGCATAGCTGTTTAGAGTAACTGTTTAATGCTCTGGATCCTTCCTTTCAAGCAGGTGAATATGTTAAACATGCCTGTAGCAGTAAATGTTCCCAGTACAGTAAGGGCGAATTTACATCCCAGTTACTGGTGAGGGGTGGTGTCTTTGGGATGTATCGCTGCAGTTTATTGTGCTATACTCCTACAAAATCTACCTAAGAAGAATTTCACACCCACCCTTTTCCTCTAGTAGCTCTTTAACCATGATCAATCTTATTTAGGACCCGGTTTATTAAAGTGTATAAGCAACTATTTAATTTAAAGCAGGCATATATCATAACAGTTATTCCAGGAAAAAAAAATAGACAAAGTATAATGAAAAGGCAAAAAGAGAAATGTGTATTTATTTTTACCCTCTAAAAAGAATTCTATTATTATATTTCTGGATTTATAGTTAATTTTTAGAATTCTTTGAGTAAAGAAAGGGAGCTATTCTCGTGTGGTGAGGAAGAGACTCCCATCTAGTAGAATGTTACTATGGTGACAACTGCTAAAGTAAGTATTGTAAGAGACAGCTAGATAATTTTTTAAAAATTAAAATAAAATAACCTTGCTGAAAGCAAGCATAATCATAGCGACTTAAATAAACTACTCCTGTTTTCAGGACTGCAAGGTGAGTGAAAACTGTCAGGCTCTGAATGCCTCTTTGCTGCTTATCCTCCATTACTTACCAGCTGACCAAAACAGTAGGATGAAGTGATGTGAATAATTAAATAATAGATACGAGAAAAAAAAAAAAGGGATTAAAAGCTTTCTCACCCCTACAGACTGCTGGAGCTCTTAAGGGTTGCGTATTGAGATCCTTCTGTGACATAGCTCTTCACACCATGCTTAGGCAAATTGCAGCTGAAATTACTCAAGGGCTTCTTCTGGATCTTTCCAATCTGTAGTTTTCTGGATACAGACAGTACCTTTTAACCACCTCTCCAGTCACAAGCCTTAAAATTTATAAGTGTAGCAGGAGACTACATACCAGTTTCACTGAAGTAGCACAATTCATGGTTATTGTATTTTGTTTACTCAGTTAAAAGTTCAGATATGAGTAAAATATCATCAGAAGCAGCAGCAGTATGGCATTGCATATGACAGAAGACATGCAATTAATATGTCTGTATGGGAGCTAAGAGGATATCAGCAATTGCTATCAAAACCAGAATTCACATGAAGATCATTACAATTCAAACATCTATTTGATCTGACTTTTTAAAAGACCAGAATAAAGCAGCCTGATTGGATTCCCCAGTGAATCTGGTGTTCAGCTGGGAGAAGATTTAGCTTTGTTAACTGTCTAAGCATTGGCAAGTGTTTAAACTGGAATAATAAGGTTTGAATTCCCAGGGTCAACAGGCCAATGCAGAGAATGTATTTTTAAAAGAAAAGCATGCTTTATAAAGCAATTAATAAAACTCAGACCCTAAGGTGGCATCTGTTCCATTTATTTCAAGAAAGGCACTGCAGAATATCAGCAAATTGCCTTATTTCTTTGAGTTCATATGAAATTGTATCTAATTGTAAAAGAGACCCCAGAGGACTGCCATCAGGTACAGCAGTTGTCTGTAATTCTCCTGGGCTCGACTTTGTATACGAAACCATAAGGTGCATTTCATTGAAACTGAAAAACAAGCCTGCTGTATGAGGGTGACAGTCACACATTCTCACTTTTGGGTAGGTTTGTATTACCAGACAAATCAAACTCATGCACAGTCCTAATTTATAAAAAGAACCACTAAGCCTTTTGTGTTATTATTTTTATTTTCTTTCATTTTTAGTTATGTTTATCTAGTAAGTGAGCAGAGAAATATTGCTGGAGATATTTCTTTAGGACACCTCAGTCTGCAAAAACTTTAATTACATGGACATTAAATTTCTTAATCATCTATGTCTTTTCCTCCTGTTTTTGAAATGTTAATCTCTGGCTTCTTTCAAGATGAGTTACACTGTAACTTTTTATACATCAGCCTTTGGTCTGATCATATACACCCACTGTAAGCCAAAGGCAGCTTTAGGTTACCTCTGAGCAAGTCTTGTCCTCTTACATGTGCTATAAATGCCACATAGCTTGTAAAAGTCAAGTAAATTACTGGACATTGCCAGAATTTAGGTTTGTGCTGCTGCTCTGACTACTCTAGGCTTGCAAAGAATATTTCAGACTCAAGGACTCAACCAGCAGTGAAAATAAACAGCATTAACAGATCACTACAAATTTGTAATGGAAAGTAAAAAGCACAATAAATATACATTTCTCATTTTAGAAGACTTTTGTTTGAATTTACCAGCCTGGGTTGATACAGTGCAAAAATTTACATCACTCACGTCAGGCTCTGATGCAGATTTAGCTGCACTACAGAGATTGTGCAAGTGAATTAATGACACGCATTTATAACCTGACCTCTATGCCAGAGCCTGTGGAAGGCATTGATGTGAGAAGCCTCCATGTGTGAACTGAGAGTCTGCACAAGTGAAGATTAGAGAATATTTTCAGAAATACCCCATATGTTATCTGCAGGATCTGTTTTTGAAATAAACATAGGTACCTCTCTCCTCTTAAACTCCGTGTAACAAGGTATTAGAATATATTCTCACAAGTTTACCTAGTTCTTACGGTGGCAAGAACTAAGTGTAAGACAGCCTATTGGAACTGGTGCTAATGTAAGTGTTTACCCTGTCCTCATGACTGAATCAGATCCTTAATGGAGCATGTGTGCAACTGGAAAGTTGCCATGACCAGGCAAAATTTCTCTATAATAATTGATGCCAATATCTCTGCAGCAAAAGTGCATTATATGGAATGAACTATGCCTGAAAACACAGATCTCAGACATTAATTTTGAGTTATTCTGTAAAGTAGAGGTAGAATTAAAAAAATTAAAGGGTTGCTTTTCAAAGCAGTCTTGAGCAGTAGAATGCCACTCCAGTGAAAGTGCTGTTCAGTGCTTCAAGACAGTACTTTTCCTTGTTTACCCTTTGAAGATAACTTCTATTAATCATTTAAATGTGTCCACCTTGGAGACTATGATAGTTCTAATGTGTGTGAGATTGTTTGGAAGCCGCAGTATTTACCTGCTAGTCATGACAGTCTTGCAGAGAGCTGAAATAAAATACCCAAAGAGCAGGAAGAATTTTGATTGTATTTTTTTGGAAGAGAAATAAATTAAATCCAAAGCAAATAAGAGGCATGGTGTTTCTATGGTTAACTCACTTTAATAATAATCAATAGCTATTACTCTTGTAATCGATAGCTAATCTTGCCCGTGATATTTGTAGCACATTATCAATAGTTAATTCTTCTGAAAATTGCATGTAGAGGGTCAGGTTTGTTCAGCTGTTTTTTAAAATATCTCCCTCTGGGTTTAAGAGATCAAAGTTGGCTCTTAGTTAAACTCTGTGTTCATAAGAAAGTACAAAATACCCTTCTGTCATAAAACATAAAAGTACTTGGTGTTTCGCATCCCTGGGGAAACAAACAGCTTATGCCTTTAGAGCACCCCATAGCCCAAGGCAGGAGAGTTGAACTTGCCTCCGCACAGTTCCAATATTAACCATGCAGCAGCATCCTCATCTTCTAGAGGGAAGAGGGTGGAATACTCTTCAGATGCAGCTGTCAGAGCAGAAGGCTTCTGCCATTCCCTTCTGTCATCTCAAGCAGAGTCATGAGGAGGTAAAGCGAAGGGTGTTGCCTTGACACAAACAGCTATGATTTTCAATCATTATCTTCAAAGTAGGCAGCATCTCATCACCTGCTGCCTGTTTTACCTGCCAGTTAAGGTAAGACACCTTCACTTCGATGTTTAAGGTTGGCCAGCATCATACCTTCTTCACGGCATTGCTCACAGTATGAGGAAATGTTTAATTCAAAGCTATTCAGTGTTTACTAATAGAACAAAGGAAAACACACCCGTGTTTCACTTTTCCATGTACCCAAAGCATTACCATGGCACTGCTGACTTGCAAATTGTCTTTTAAATAGTATCAGTCACCTGACTTTGAGAATAGGGAAATACCACTGCAACTTAGGATCTGTTGCTTCTCATCCCCTGACTCCAGATGGAAATATTGTCACTTCCAGCACCACAAGGAAGTTGACCTTTCTGAACTTCTCCAAATACTGACAAAAAACAGAAGAGCTGCTAGTAGTTTATCTTTGTGTATTTTCCAGATGGTACTGCAGCTGCAAGGTTGCAATTGATTTCACAGCACAGAGCAGATCACATCATTTATCCCATGTGAGCTGCTGGTTGTTCAGCAGTTTCCCGGACTGGCCACTTAGACACCTGTGTAAGAATTTAGGATGGCAATTTAAAGTGAAAATTTCCAGGTACATTAGCAATACTAATGAATGTTTGGAACATTATTAATACTGGCTTCAGCAGAACAGCTGCAGCCAAGTATGGAAATCGTTAATGAAAAGCTGGTGGTGTCCCTTAAAGGCATGACCTTATTTAGAAATAGGAGCTTGCACAGGATCTGTAGCACTCACACAGGATTGAGCAATGACATTACTAATGCAGAATTAAATGAGCTTTTGCACTATCTGATGGTGTTCTTTCCACTAACCACATCCTACAGTCAGTGCAAAAAATTGCCGGGTATAGCATGGATTTTTGTGTTTAGAGGATATGAAGGGCCAGCAGTGCTCAGGCCTTGGGGATACTAAAGCTTCAGCTGTGGCCAACCCTATGGATAGAAGTGCAGGAACAAAATTCTTCCCATGTTTGCTTTCTCCTGCACACATATACAAAGCTAATAAATCTTGACCCTATGGGATTAGCCAATTGTTGGAAAAAGACAAGCATAAGGTAAATGTTTAGGTCTCGGTCTCATTCTCACTGAGATTACAATCTTCAGAAGAGCAATTATCCGTCCTTCCCTGTGTCTTATCTGGGAGAAATGCCATGTTACCTTCTGGAATGAAGACTCCCCTGCATGTTTTAACCTCCCTAGAAAACTTCATTATGGGATATTTACAATTCTGGAGTCACTGCAGTAACTTTTCCTTTGAAATCTTTAAATTAAAGGAAAGAAATAGATATTTCATGCCTTCAGCTCTAAACAGTAGATTTAGAAAATGAATTACATTAAAATAGCCTGATAGAATTTTACAGCATTTGCTACTTCTGCCATATCCCATTACAATTATCATAATTTGATGTGTTTGACTTGCTGTGGTCCTTAGGGAGTCAAAATAAGGAGGGAGCATCCCACTTAGCTCTGCAGCCCTCTTGGATACAGCACAAGGGTCTTTGCTGCTCCAAGTTTTCTATAATATAAGTAATGTTTCAAAAAATAGAATAAACTGTGCTGCTCGAAACCACGGTGGGAAATCAATACCTACTCTATTCCTCAGTAGACAGCATCTGTACAGAAAGATTACATTTGCTCTGTACTTGGTCCATTTGTACTCCTTCACTATGTTTTTCTACAGGTCCCAATTCCAGGTCCTGAACCCTTAGATGAAGCAGCACAGTTTTCCACAAACCCCAGCTCAGGTTCTGCATTGCACAACATATTAAGCTCTACCATTTAAAAAAATCATCCAAGTCTGTCTTGTGTAAGAAATAATGATAGTACTCAAATATTTCATATATGGACATAGCACTTCAGTTTCCAAAGTGCTGCACAATGTGTGAATGAATGAATATTAACAACATTCACAAGATAAGTATAGTGGGTAAATATTGCCCCTTATCCAATGAAGGAAGTGGAAACAAAGATTTTTACATGATGTAGGGTAAACACAAGTGATCTCTAGCTGATTTGCAGAACCATAGCTCTTTCAGTGTCTGGTAACCTTGTACAAATCCTGATTATTCAGCCAGAATTTTTGGGAGTCACTGATCTGTATAAAATCACACAATACTATGATTTGGCACTGTCCTGAAATTTGTGTAGTCTTGTACTGAAGACAGTTGACTGTCATGTTTGGGAGAAGGATCTTATTTCATTCAGAAAGAGTTCAAAGAAAAGACAACCTATGCCAAACTGCTGTAGACAGTGTCACAAAGCAACAGCATGGTTGTGTTTATTCTCTCTGCTCTGTCACGGATGTGTGAGGACCTCTCCTGGGATCTCTGCAGGACAGGAAGCAGATCTCCCTCATGGCATTTGTTATGCATCTCTTCATAATGTGGCTACAAAAGGATAGATATTTCACCAAGTCAAAATTGCACCTGAGTCATTAGGAAAATGTGTTCATTATTATCTCTACAGCAAATCATAGTGGATGTCATTAAAATCACATCTTTAGCTGCATGCTTGAGGAGCATCCTGTGTTTTAATTTGTGGAAGAAATCAAGTTCACTGCAAGTAGTTTTGATTTTACTTTTTCAATGTCATTCCATTTGTGAAAGTACCAGTCATTATTGCTCGTACTAGCTAGGAAGGGTCCTTACTGTAAAAAAAAAGTAGCTGTGAGATAAGCTGGATGGACTGGGAGAAGCAGGACACTCTGAAATTCTCCTCTTGCCATCCCAGCTGCATGTGGGAAGGTGAGAATACTGAGTGGGAATGGACTGACACAGAGTTTGGCCAAAAAACCCTCTTTTGCTAGAGGCAAGACCTCTCTCACTAGCTTGTCAGGTCACTAGGCTCATGGCAAGCAAACTTTTGGGGTTGGAAAAAAGTACAAAATTTCTGCATAATGAAAGCTGAGTTCTATAGATTAACATACCCATTCATCTTGGAGTCACAGTAAGATTGTGGTATTTGACTGGCCGTAAGTAGAGAGATGGGTACAAAAAGACTGCCTGCCTCTCAGTCTTCCCTTTCCTCTGACTTGTTGCTGGGAGTTTTAATCACATTTTGATCTTCTTATGAGGGATCACAAATTGCAGTGAGAGCCTTCTCACTGGCCTAATATTTCAGGATGG
>NW_010177577.1:18832-35455 GCF_000695765.1 Mesitornis unicolor
ATAAATCAATACCTCCTCCTTCAATCATTTACACAGCACCATACTTAAAATGAGACAAAATGACAGCCAGCCCTTGCAATACCTTCTCCTGACAAAACCTGCAAGCCAGTGCCAAATTCAACACAACCCATCATTTTCACTCAGTTTCTCTCTCAATATGAGCTGTTGCTTTCTTACTGTGGCTTTTACAAAACAAAATTCTTGGGCAGTAAATGAAGCAAGATCATTAGCACCATAACAACAGCTCTTTCCCCAGTAAAAGATTCTGCATGCATTTTTTGGGAGAGAAAGGTGGCAAGCCCAGACAGGTGAAGCCACTATTGCAGGCCATGCCAAGACCCACCAACTCCCATCTTGTCCTCACCTCTGGTGGGTGGCAGGACAGCAGCAGAGCTGTTATTGCCTGCCCTAGGATGCTCACCCAGCTCTTAGGGCACATGGCCCACTTTGCAGCATCACTCATTTCAAAGTCACCATGAAACTGATGCACCACAGCCTTTGCACGTGTGTTTACACTGCTGTTGGCATCCTACAGTCCCTTCAGTATTTCTACTGCCTCTTAGCAAGGCAACACACTGTCTCTCATGAACTATAAAAGCTACAAAATGGGAAAGGCAGAAGTACCATGACCAGCCCCAGCTCCAGGGCTGTTGGCTGCCCTTTGTGTGCAGCCCCTGGTCCCAGAGGGTGCTGGAATTTCCTCAGCCTCCCTGGGCCTGGACCAGGGGTGGCAATGGCACATACCCACCCCAGTGGGATGCTAGGTTTGGGGATCAGAACAACTCTATTGTTCAGCAGTGAGAAAACATAAAGAACTCTAGAGGTTAATTCAGAAAAAAATGAGCTGAATTTAGCATGATAACCTCAATCCTACATCACACTACTGAAATAAAATAAGGATCCATTCTTAATTCCTGAAGAGGGTGCCATAGAAGCAGATGCTTCAGCTTAAAGGACAGTTTCTGCCCCCCTAGCAAAGCCAAGGGAAATTAAAGTATATTTAAAAAGTTCTTTACGGTCAAGTGATTCTCTAAACAGGCTATTTTGGCCTAAGCCCCAGAGAGACATAGAACAATCTAGAAGATTATCTAATTTATATCCACTGCACAAGTTGACAGAAAAACTGTTTGTAGTGCGTTAAAGAGGTGTGTGTGGTGCTCCTAACAGCTTTACCAGCATCCTGTGTGCTGAGAGGACCCTCCCCACGAGGGAACGTCAGAAAGCAGTGGTGGCTCTGCTGAGATGGAGGAGCTCCAGCTGAGGAAGTCATTACCTGCTGTTTGCATTGTCCCTGGTCATCTGAAAAGGGAGAAGAACTCAACGTTTCATTTTCTTGAGTTCCTGGGGAGAAGAAATGAGAAAAATACATGGGCAAGCAGAACAAAATTCTTTCCCAAATCTCCTAGCTGTCAAATTTGACAGAATCACTAAGGCAAGGGAGAAGAACAATCTGGAACCAGGAGTCCCCGCAGCAGCATTACAAAATGTCCAGAAAATGTGCTCTCTTTGCCCGAAGTCCTCCTGCCTCCCACACCAGGTTAAAAGCAGGGAAACCTGCTGGGAGCTGTCTGTGCTGGAAGAAGCTGGATGCTGGAGCATCCAAGATTAGCTACTCAGGGATGGGTAAAGAGGTTCCTGACTATCCTATAGCTGCTGGTTTGCAAAAGAGGCTGTTCAGATAGCGCTGTAGCTGACCTTTCCTCACTGAGTCTCGGGCTTTACTGCTGTGACTTTGAACCTTCCTTATGTACTCCCACACAACATATTTTCTCCCACAATTCACATATGAAAAGGTGACCCTTGTCTTAACACTGCATCTCTTTGCTTGGTGTGGATACTTTGGCACATGTCCAGCATTTGGGACAGGAAGGAAATGTGGGCCATGGAGTAACATCACTTTGCATTTCTGTAACCCCTCATGTTAATAGCTTTCAGAGCACACGTGAATGCATGATTCAGAGATCTGCTGCTACACATTCACTCTTCTGCCAACCAGCATTATTCTGTTACCAGTGTTCTGCAGGCAGCTGCCCTTGGTTTTTGTAGGCACATGTCTGCATTGAACACCACCACTCCCTTCCTTGGCTGTGGCCGTACTCAAGCATTATAATGCAAAGCAAACATGTCAGCTCACACAGCAGCAACCTCTGAAAAATGAAATTCCTACACTTGCCTTTTAGCAGTAGGAAGATCACAACTCTCTGGGGTTTGATTCTGACCTCACACTCATTCCCTGCTAGTGGAATTTCCTTGGTTTCAAAGCAGGCATGACTTACAGGGGAGTCAGATCCTCACAGGGCCCTATGAGTGTAAACTGCTCTCTGGCCGTCACACATATGCTCTCCTGGTCCAGCAGAGCAATAATTGTTCTAGGACTGAGTTCTTCCACTGCTCCTGTAGCTAACATCCCACTGAAGACTTGTTAATAGAGTGACTATATGTGAATCCTTCATTTTCCAGTGTCTGACATCGCATCAGCACCAGCAAGATTAACCAGCCTGGCCTAATCACAGCAAAAAGTACCATGATCTCAGATTTTAAACCTGGCCTCAGTGCAGTGAGATCAGCACTCATTTCTAGTGGTGAGCTAGAAGGACAAAAAATATGACCACATTCTTAAAAGGGCTTATCATTACCGACATTAATTTCAGTTTCCACCTCAGTAACTATGGATCTCGTTAAGCATTAGTCTGTGTTTGTAAGAGAAAGGAAAAAAAAAGGGTCACTTGCATTAGTAATGGCAAAAAGATTAGAAGCTTGTCCAGGTACCAGCAGGATAAGAAGTGTGCACCATTTTCTTTCCATGTACATTGTTTATTATGCGGAAATAAACTAGTCTGCTGAAAGAGCCGAGGGAAATCTTTATTGCTTTATCTCAGACTTACGAATAACGACAGAGTCATTAAGGAGATGGATAGGAATTGTTGGTTTATTGCTGCTTTCAGATGCTCTATTTCCTACACTGGGAGTAAACACATGGCAAATTTTACACAGTTGTAATACCCTTCCTCATGAGGAAGGAGGACATAAAATACCAAGTCAAATCTTTATCAGATAAATTATTCTACAAGTGAGGGAATGTCTGCATCTAACTATTTGTTTGTTCTTAAAAAAAACCTCTAGCAATAGATGCTGATTAAAATGGGGCACTGGAATATCAATTTGAGACAGCAATCAAGATCAAGTCTGATAGCTGGAAGTTTCCACAAAGAAATTCACACCAGCACCATTCACATAAAAAGCAGCATGACGGCAACACAGCAAGCTATAGGAAAAGGACAATAGAGGACATCAGAGACTGATTGCAAGGCTTCAGACTGCCATCATGATCAGTTGATGGTGACATACATAGAGAGAGAAGCGCTCCATTTCCAGGCGGAGAACCTACCTCCTGTTCTTTGCAGGGAGCTACCAGGCAAGAGCATGCAGCATTTCCCGAGTGCGGCAGATGCACTGTGAGCTCACACCCTACCTTACACTGCAGTGACTTATTCCCACTTAAGGAGCTACTTCTGAGCATGAACTGTAAAACAAGTAAGGCTGTTTGCTGCCTACGTGACCAGCATACCAACATTTCCATCTCTTTACAAACCATAGGGAGACCTCTGAGGGGAAAGGATATTTGGGGGGTTGCTTGTGAGCAGGAGAAAAGACGAGCGAGCTATCCAGGACTCTATGCATCCTCTATCCAGCCTCTGCCAAGAGCACTGGCAGGCCCCACAGGCTCTCTGCCTCCCAAAGCTGGTGGAAGGGGAGACCTTTCTGCAAAGCTTTCAGAGTAGCACCAGCCAGCCATGGTCACCTGGTGAGCCTACAGCCTGGGAGATGCACTTGTCCTCCTTGAGAGCTGCATGTTTCTCTGACACTGCAGCTGGCACCCGTGTGGGAAAATGAAGACTTTATGTATTTGCTCTGGCTGGAAAACAGTGGGGAAAATATATGATAGTTAATGGGGAACAGCCAGAACAGTACTAGCTCCAGTGTATTCTGCTGGCCTTTCCAAACTGAATTAAGCTAAATGGCAGCAAATCATCAGATTAAACTCTATGCGTACTATAAAATATCACACAGAATTGCAGAATAACAGAATGTTAGGAGTTGGAAGGGACCTCGAAACATCATCCAGTCCAATCCCCCCTGCCAGAGCAGGATCACCTAGACTAAGTCACACAGGAACACGTCTAGGCAGGTTTTGAATGTCTCCAGAGAAGGAGACTCCACAACCTCTCTGGGCAGCTTGTTCCAGTGCTCTGTCACCCTCACAATGAAAAAGTTTTTCCTTATGTTCAGGTGGAACCTCCTATGCTCCAGCTTGCTCCCACTGCCCCTTGTCCTGTCATTGGACATCACTGAGAAGAGCCTGGCTTCTTCCTCCTGACACTTGCCCTTTACAAATTTATAAACATTAATGAGGTCACCCCTCAGTCTCCTCTTCTCCAAGCTAAAGCGATCCAGCTCCCTCAGCCGCTCCTCATAAGGAAGATGCTCTACTCTCTCCATCATCTTTGTGGCTCTGTGCTGGACTTTTTCAAGCAATTCCCTGTCCTTCTTCAACTGAGGGGCCCAGAACTGGACACAATATTCCAGATGCGGTCTCACCAGGGCAGAGTAGAGGGAAGGAGGATATGCATAAATGCATAAATACTAAATGCTTTATCTGTTTTCTCTTTAAGGCTAAAAATAATCTACAGTTCGTGTCAGAAATGAGTGCAATATAAACTATAGAGGATCAAGAAGTGTTTGAGTTTTGGTGACACTCCTTATTTTGAGGGATTTCAATGTTTAGAAAACCGTGTGTCTCTCAGGGAGACAGTGTACGTGATAAGGGGATGGACCAGCTACTCAACTGCTGAGAGCTTAGCTTGGTGTTGGAGTGGTCCAAGCAGTTCGAGTTGCACTATCAGCTCAAGAGAGAAGAGACTTGGAAAAAAAAAACAACCAAAAAACCAACAAAATGGACATATTTTTTAACTCAATCATTTCCCTTCAGCTCAACCCCAGCCTACCCACAGCTACAGCAATGTTATCATGAAGCATACAGAGAGCATGCACAGGCATGTACAGCAGAAAGGGCTGCCTCTGCCTTTGAGGGACTCATCTTGGCCCCCATTCTCCTCCCTGTGCTGCTGCCCTCAGCTCCCTCCTCCTTCCCCATAGCAGTGGAGATGTGAGCACTCCCCCTCTCCATCGGTGCAACCTCCAGCATCAGGCTGGCAGTCAGCCTGCAGTGGACACGGTATCAATCAGAGAGTTAAAAATAGAAAGAGGGCTGCTTTGTTCTCAGTAGTCTATAATGCCTGTCAAAAATGAAGTGGCTTGTTCTCAGGCTAAAGTTTGCTGACCAGTGTTCCTGTACCAGGCAGGCAATCACTGGAAGTCGTGTTTGCTCTCTTAGCTTAGCCATTACAATGAACCAAATAGCCCATGATAAGGTTGTTATGTATTTTAGAGCAGGTATAAGTTAGAAGATGCAGGAAGAAAAGGACAAGCTGAATGCTGGTATTCATTCCTCCCTTTGTTTAAATCTCAATACAGACTTCGAAGCATGTCAAGTGTGAGTGGCTACCAGGACCTGCTAACACAGTATTATTACTGAATGAGTAACAGCATGCTATCAGGAAATACTAACATTGGGTGGTGGGTGAGAGAAAGCCACTATGGCCTTTTTTAATATTCATTTGCATTGAGCAACTTCACCCTTAACCTTACGGAAATATATTATTTTGCTTTAAGATACAAAATGCCCTTGAAGGCACTGGCACATTTTACTTGTGCTATGGTCCATCTGACTTCTCTGTCTTCCTCTTCTCTCCTCTGGCATGTCTTTAAGATATGCCTGATGGTAGGGATGTGGTAGAATAGAATGGTGGGGAAGAAGCAATGAGGCTCTAGCACTCTCAGACTGTGTAATCTTGCTGTCCAATTCAGTGTGCTACCATATAGTCAGACTTTGATATGATAACTAGCTTCTAGTCCCCTTTGTAGCCACTCCGCTTAACTCACTGGAAACTTTGAAGACTGGCACTGGTGTCAACCTCTCTCATTACTGCTGCTGCTGTCTGAATGCTAACTTGCAGTCACCACAAGTAGGAGGACTGGGAGAGTCTGAGCATGCAGAGTTAAATCAATCCAAAGGTTATTTGTGTCACATTAAATTTTTCCTGCCATTTGCTATATACAAGAAGAATAGGCTCTCAGATGAGGTAATGCACATGGAAGGCATCGATAATATATTATGACAGATATAGTAAATTAATTTGTAGACTACTATAAACAGTGTGAGAACACATATTTCATTGCAGTTTCATCTATGGAAATATGGCAAAAATATCTCTTTTCTTAGTAATTTAAGAGACTGTAGTTGCTTCCAAAATAATTTGATGAAAACTTCAGCTTCTTAGACAAGAGATACTCCACTTGACTGGCCAGAGTCCAGCAGAGCTTTAGCAATTCAAACCAGCTGAAACCATGGCCCATAATACTGTGTTTACACCCTCAGCCCTGGAGAACATTTAAACAGGACAGGTCCAAGTTTCTACAGCCAGTAGAAGACTAACAATTTCAGAGCTAAACTGAGCCATTAGCCAAACAGAGTTCATTTTAGATAAAATGAAGCATATACGAAAACAAGTCAAATTTTCAGTATTGAAAGCACAGATTTCAGAAAGTGAAATTATTAGTGAGGCCAATCAGGCCAAAGAGTTGTGAGGTACCTCTACTGAAGGAGACCTATAATTACTTTTAATAAAAGCTGCAAGGATCTCTCTGGAATTCACTTCACAATGAAGGAAAAAGTCTTGCAGGAAGGGGCTGCACACCGAAATGCATGAAAAACCACCTTAGCCAGTTCAGCACAGTGTCTATTTGGAAAGGAAGAAAGAGCTAATCAGTAAAAAAACCTTCATTTTGGAGGCCAGGAAGCACAGGGCTGGGGTAAACATTGCCAAAAGTCAAACCCAGTTAGAAGTTTGCAGAGGAAATTAAATAGTAATAATAAAAGGAAATTGTAAAAAGTTATTTAGCTATTGAAACACAGAGATTTTTAAAGGCGAAAAGAAGTGATGTTTTTATACTGAGAGGATTAGAGCTGGCGTAGGTGTGTGAAAGTGCTAAATGAAACTCAGGTTTGGTTTTCTGCAAGAACATTAAAGTCTGGAGAAAAGCAGGACAGATATGGGATGAGTGTCAGAAAATTGAAAATACCTCCTCAGGGGAGACACAAATCTTTGAGAGTTAGAAGTGCTCAGCCAGAAGGGTCCCTTACCCCAGGACACTCAGAGACCTGGCAGCCACTCCATGTAATTTTGTCAAGCTGTGAAGGAGTGGGATCCACACAACTTGAGAGCAGTAAATACAGTAACTGTAATTAAGAAAGTGAACTTGCATCTAAAGGCACGTTAGCTTGATTATAATACTAATAGTATATAAGATTGTAATTGTAATAGTATGTAAGAGTACAGGGCAAATTTTAAAGGACAAGAATAATTAATGATGTGATGATTAATGAAAAATTAAAAGAGAGAACAGCCTGGGCCTGTGAGCTGGAGGATACCAGGGCAGCCTAATGACTTTCCTTGCAATATAGCTGATTGATTGCTTTAAGGAAGGTAATTGCAGCCAAGCAAAGCTGTCTGAATATCAGAGAAGCACACAGCTTTGAAAGTAGATAGCAATGGGTTGTGTTGAAGGAGAACTTGCAGCATTTCTCAGGGAAACCAGAATCTTTTTAGCTGTTTCCATCAAGGACTATGATTGAAAAAGTAGGAGTGTGCGTGTGTTAATGAAATTTGCTCATTAGCCACTTGCAGGAGATAACTTGGCACAGAAAGACATCTAAATATGGTACAGGTAGAAACAGATAACCTGCTTGTCTGGAATAATAGTAGTAATGTAAAATTTAACACCCATTTCAAGATCATACCTTTAGTATGTAACAGGAGGACTTCTGCAGTAGCCTGGGGATTCACCCAAAGGATTCACTACTACATTTCTGCGGCAGTCTGGGGAAGTGGCAGAGAAGGAGAAAGAACGGGGAATTTCATTCACTTGCAGGAGTTACTGAGAGTCACCAGGGTGATGTGGCTGTATGAAATGCAAACATCATCCTAGACTTTGTTAAGGAAAGTACTTCCAGTAGACACAGGGGAGTGTTCACAGCCTTACACAGCACACTAATCAATGTTACTTGGAATTTTGAAAACAACACCAGTAGCCCACACTCAGGAAAGACAAATTCATATGGAGGAGGTAAGATGAAAACCCCTACTCTGTGACAAGAGACTAGGAGAATTTGACTTGCTTAGCAAACTGAGGACTCTAGTGTGCTTGAAATACTGACATCTTGGTTAAGTAAAACATATAGCCCAATGTGCATTTTGGGTTCAAAAAACAGGTATATTTGCACATATGTCTCCCTGGGTATCAGTCCTCACCTTCCAGTCCTAGTTTCCTCAGAAATCTCTGGGGTGTTACTGACCTGAGGGAAGGTATATACCTGACAGTGCCTATCTCCTTCTCTGGTAAGCCATCTCCTATTTTCTATCAAGTTTGGAATTTCTTACCTGTCACACCTGGGAAGGGATGAAGAGACACTCTTAAGATAAAATGACACAATATTCAGTGAGGTTGCTAACACAGCTAGATTGAGAGGAAGATAGGCGAGCAAACAGCATCAGCCTTGTTCCCTTAACAAATTGGGATAAGTAGTAATTAAAGTAAACATTTTGCCCTTTGCTGGAGACAAGAATGCAACCTATCTTACGATCTTTGTTACAAAGAGATGATAATTCCTTAGAAGACCTTGAATAGAAATACATGTGTCCTTGTGCATAAGATCATGTGGTGAAATGAGGCTTGAATTACATCTCTCAAAGGACTTACAGGTAAAGACACACATCTGGTGAGTCCCAGACACACACAGGTGTTGAAATGGGTGCCTATCTGGCCAGTTTATCTGTCCAACATCTGGGTTAGTCCTTTGGGATCTCACCTGATCAATGTAGGGCATCAAGTGGCAGCTAGTTCTTCATGTGCCCCCATGACCAGTGAAAGGAGATGGGTGGTTCAGCATCAGAGAAGAGTGCAGTGAAAGGACGTGGGTGGTACTTATCACACACCAAGGCAGACCAGCGTGCTGTCTTCGCAGATATCTCTGCTGGTTAGAGGGAGAGCTGGAGAGTCAGCTTAAATGGCATACCCTGAGAGCTAACACCAGGTGGGACAAATTCCACCGTACAAACCTTAGCACACAAAGATGCAAGTCACAGGGACTTGGGCTCTGGGATTCAGATCCTTTTGGGAATTGTACCTGGCAAAGGCAGGATGGAGAATGAAGATCAGCTTCCCTGTGAGAGACTTCAGGCCAAACAGCTGTGGATAAAAGAGTTTAATATCTCCATTGGCAAAGATGATAGATTTTTGCATGTTCAGCAAACCTAATATCTTCATTTAACTTAGAAATTTTCCAAGCTCTCCTGGCACAGTTGGTGGAGCTTGTAACCTTTGTGATCAGATTAAGCCAATGGAACATATGTGTTATGAGTGCCGAGTAGTTCAGATGTTCCTTTCCCTCCCTCTTCCTTTAAAACAGCAGAAAAATAAAAGTAAACAACAGCCATTAAGATTAAAATATAGAACATTCAAATCCCAGGAAATATCCCAAATCGGAGATCCCACTGCAGAAATAATTCTATTCCACTTATCTTTCTACTTTCTGTGTGAAGTTTTTATCATCAATGTGCAGCAAGACCAAAGAGATTATAATTGTTCTACAGTTGGCAACATTCACTTCAGGAATATATTACCTGTTTCAAGGCTTGATTTCTCAACCAGAATATTTTCATTAACTTAAATGCTTCACTTTTCATTATTCTCCCATTAGGAAATGACTTGACAAAATAATTAGGAATGCCAGTTTGATGCAGGAGCTCACTTAGCACACACCTACTCATTTTCCTGTTTGCATTTGTGTAACAGGGCTCTGCATGTGTAGATAAACAAAGAAGAGTCCTGCATGCCCAAGAATAAGCCAAATATAAAGAAAGAAGCAGGTAAGCCAAGCTAACTCATTATTGCCAAATAATTCTGAGCTCATTGGACACATCAATGGTTTAGAAGGAGCTGAAGTACCTTAACAAGAAAAATGCTAAGAGGGAGCATTATGGGGGTTATGCCAACTCTGCATCCAGAGGGCAGCCCCAGCTGCTCTAGAATGTGCCAGACACTGCACAGAAGCAGGGGTCCTGGGGGAAGATGCAGCTAAAACCAACCTTCTGAGCACAGAGGACCTCTGCACTCAAACACCCCTAGCAAGTGAGTCCACTGCTTGAACCTCTGGTACAAGCTACCTACAGACAGTCTCTGCCACTGAGATGGAGTGGAATGAGATAGGGTAGGAAGCATGGCATTTCTGGAGAGCATTTACCAAGCCACTAGAGAGATTTTTTAATTGAGAAAGGCCCACCTCAAAATACTTCACTAGGCAAAATCAATAGCAAAGGCTCAGCACCACTTAAGGTTGAAATTCTGATACCACCTTCAGAGGTTTCACACTTTAGGGAGTCTGATCCAACACCCAGCTTGGAAAGAGATTAGCCATAATCCTTTTTGTGTGGGCACAGATGGACCCAGCACTGCAAAAGTGTCATCAGAAAAGGAAGCATCTTTCACCTCATCTTCAACTTTTCACTCTGCAATATTTGTGAAGTGGTTTTAAGCAACAGAGCTCTTGTGACTTCCCTGAGTCTTGTGCCAAGGTGAAGCTCTTGCTACCTGAACAACACCCTGAAACACCTCTGGTATTTATGACACATTGCTTAACTGAACAGACCCAGGGCCATGGCAGTTTCACAAACATCTTTTGGGGTTTTTTTTCAGGAGGGATAGTAAAAATTGGTTTCTAGGAGTCAAGATCTATGACTGTTTTCTGGAAGCGCAAGTGCAAAACCAAGACCAAGACCAAGAAGGTCACCATAAGAAAGGAGCCACAGTCTTAGTGCTATGACGTTTAGCTTCTGTCTGGGGTGACACATGAGATTTTCTGCACATCAAGGATGTCAGGCTCTGTGAGCCAGGTTGAGGTCATTACCAAATTAGGGCATTTGAATGTGGATCTAGGTCTGCATCATCTTTTCCATAAAGTCCAGAAAATATTCTAACTAGGAGTGTGGTTTGAGCTTGCTTCTGGAAAGCTTGTTCTTTGTCTTCACTATCTAAACTTAGTTTTGAAGTTGTTCTACCATTTTTCCTATGTGCTTATGCATATACATTCACATATATATTTCTTTTTCACCTTTTTTAAAGAACTGACATCTTTTAATGACTAAAAATCAGGATGTATGCCTGGATTTGATACTCATAACTGAAGAGCAGGAAAACTGGTAATTTTTATCCCTGTTTCACCAGTCTCCTAAGAAAGAAAGATTTTACTGCTTTTCCCTTGGGCCACATTTCCTCTCAGCTTTCAAGCTCACTGCCAGTCATAATCATATTTGACAGAGGGACAGAAAGCCTTAATTCCTAGTTTTGTTAAAATCAGTAACTACTAAGAGGAGAAGATTAATCTCTCCAGTGAAGGCAAGTTTTCAGGGCACTAATTTCTCAACCAGCCAGCACATCTCACCTGAACGCCAAGTCCCCTAGCTGTCATGCTGGTGGGGTGCAGCAAGGAGTTGAGAAGGGAGAACTTGGGGGGATGTGGAGGGCAGAGGAAGGAGCCAAAGCCTTTCTGGGTACCATTGCTGTGAGGCACTGGTGTTGTTGCTCTGAGGTAAGAGTACGCTGTTCTCATATGTTGAAACTAAGTTTCGTCATATGCCACTTGTTGAATTCTGCAAGAAACATGCAGCAACATAGCCACATTTTAAATGTGCAAAGAAAATAGCATCATGCTCCCTTCAAAGACAGCACAAGTGTACCTAATCAGCTCTCAGACGCTCTTTCCAGTCCACCAAAAAAACTTTATCTCAGTATTCGTGGAAGCAGTCCAAGAATGTACATCTTGGAAGTGTTTTTTCTATTTCTGACTGAAGAGGAATTTTACCTGTTCTGCATCTTTCTGGTTGGTTGGATTCACATAAAAGTGCCCGATTACGGTAGCTAAACTTGGAATTAACCTATATGCAGGCCAGAAAACTCTCTTTTTGGTATGTTTCTGTAGTGGAAAAATAATAAAGTTCTCATTAGTTCCCTGATTTTAGCTATTTTTAGAATGAAATGCGGTGCAGGTGTCTCTTGTGCCCTTCTTTTGAAACAGGAGGCAAAAGGACATTGCTGACTGGTAGATCAGCTCCAGTCAGCTCAAGTCTTTTACAAGCATTACCCCAATGTTAGCAGGATCAAGACTACTTTTTAGTTCCTTGTGTGCAAGGAAAGTGAGTGCATTCACACTTGTTCTTTCTGATTGACAGGCTCAAATCTTCACTGTTGCTGCCCATTTGAAGCCCTGATACATGTCTAGACATTAGCTTTAGCACTAGTGCTCTGCTTGCTTCAGCACAAAGTTATTCTATTTCCCACCATATGGGCCCTGGGCACTTTTGCTCTTAGTGGCATTAAGTCCAGAGCAAGCTTCGGTTTTGTTTCCTTCCAGCAGGACAGCATTTTTCTGTGGACACAGACAATCATTCTGCAGAACCATGGAGGATACCTCATGGCCAGCTGCAGCTTTTTCTGCAGTAACGTAACCCATGCTGATGGTAGGTGCTGTTCTTAGGCATTAAGCTGACCCTATAGGGTGAACCTGTAAAAGAAAGGTGCAGTGATTTGATCTCAGTCATGGTGTCACTATAATCTTGGTCTTCTTTCTGCTCTCTCTGTGCTCTATTACAGTTCCAAACATAAGGAAAAACTTTTTCACTGTGAGGGTGACAGAGCACTGAAACAGTCTGCCCAAAGAGGTTGTGGAGTCTCCTTCTCTGGAGACATTCAAAATCCACCTGGACACGTTCCTGTGTGACCCAGTCTAGGTGATCCTGCTCTGGCAGGGCTTTGGACTGGATGATCTTTCGAGGTCCCTTCCAACTCCTAATAATCTGTGATTCTGTGATTCATTATGACTTTCAAAGTTCTACCATAGTCAAGTTTGTAGCCCATTTGGTCTGCATAGGCGATAGCTACGTAACTTGTACGACAACTTACTTTATTCTTAGTAGTGGCTAAAATTCGCCACTTTTCTTCCCAGACATGTCCTCATATCAGGTCTCAGGCAAACACCTTCCTGCAGCACCTTAGGGCACCCAGCACACACACGTCTCTGGTTGTTCCCTTACATGCCGCATCCTGCCAAGCAGAAGCAGTCACAATCACAAGTCAGGCCTCAACACTGTGTGAGTGTCTCCTGAAAAAAAACAGCAGTTCTTACTAATTTTACTCTTAAGGAACTTTTGTGGAGTGACAGCTTGCAACCTGTTTTACAGAAATGTAGGAGGGTTGTTCATATATTCCTGTGAATCAGGTTGCCCCATTCCCACGGGAGTCCAACCATCCTGCTCTTTTCATTGCAGCCTGCTCTGGACCCAGGCTGAAGGCAACCCAGAAGTGCTGCAACCTCCTGCAGCACTTTTTGCTCTGGCCTGCTCAGAGGATGAAGGCAAGTGAGATGATACGGTTAATCTTTACCAGGGAAGGCTAGAGAGAGGATCCTGAGCTATCTAGCTGCCAGCTAATGCTGCCTTGGCAACAGTTTAATGGGCAATGGCCTGTACTTGAATGACTTCAAGAAGAGATTTAATCAACCATTTGCTATCTTTCTTCTTTCCATTAAGTTCAAAGTACTATATAATCACTTCAATTTTCTTTCAGCAGTGATAAGACTCAAGTATAAAACACAAAGCCTGAACTCTCAGTCTCCATGTTTTATACTGGATTTATCTTCAGCCATCATCAGGTGCTGTCTTTCTGTATGAAAACTGGCCTCCAAGGAGGGTCAAGTATTCACTTTCCTTCTCCTCTGCGCTGAAATGCTTTTCCTGGCAAGATTAGATAAAGCAATTCCTTTTCATTTCAGACCAGCCCAAGTAGATGCTTTATAAAAAAATCTACTTTAAAGCAATTCTTTTTCTCATTTGCCATAGGTTTATAGATTGAAACTACAGCCAGATTATTTTTATATTCACTGTGCCAGGAACAAAGCCCAGTAATTTACTCTGCTTGTAGAAAAAAAAATTATCTTAAAAGGCATTTAGAAGTTATTGTCAAAGACTCCCCTTCCAGTCACTACCTGGTCAGAATCTGCAATATGACTCAGATCCAGTAAAAGCATTTAGGGGTGCAGCTTAATTAAGCGCAGTTTCATTAAGTACAAATTAAGCAAAATTTGCATTATTCCTGCATTTCATATTGAACAACCATTGATGAAACATAGAAGCAGTGTTAGCAACAAAGGCTGCAATTCTCTTTTCCCTGAGTCTTTGCCCTGTGACTCTTCTCTTGCTCACCAGGTGAAGCTCAGCTTCTTTTCCTTGCAGCAGCATCAGCTACAGAGGAGAGTGCCACCAGGTTTCTTTTAGCCTAGAGCGCGGACATCAGCTGGAACAGTCTCCAGAGATGTGGGAAATGAGGGTTCATACCTCTGTGAAGGAAGCATTAATCATCTCCTTTCCTGTGGATGTTCTTTGCTCTTGGATCTCAGCAAGTTTGTCATTTAAAGGTGGGATCACACTTTCAATGGTTTCTACAATGTGTCTGGGACATCACTGCCTTGCAGGGACTCACGCACATGCTGATGTTCTGCCTGTCCAGCAGCTCCTCAGCTGCCCCATGCTGTGGCTGCTGGACCCCACAGCTCCTGCCCCAGACCTCCATAGAGGGGTTTCTCCTGTCCCCCAGACCCAAATGAGAGCTGGAGCCATGCAAGCAGGCATTGGGCTCATCTTCCACTCAGCAACTGGACAAACCTGCTGAGGTACATAGCCCATGTCCTCAGCTTGGCAGTGATTCTGTGTCACTTTGAATGACACTGCTGTCCTGCCTCTCTTTGCTGCAGCCCATGGGAGGGATTTCCACCTCTCTGCATCTGTTATGCAGAGGCTGTGATGCCAAAATGTGGTCCAGCTATCCCTCTCCCTTGGCAATCCTCTCTATACTTTCTGAAAAGTAGCCTGCATGGAGATGAGCTCTGCTGCATGCAGTGTGCTGCTGCTTTGGCCATGCTGTGCCTTGTTACTTGGGGAAAATAACTGGACCTCAAGGCCATGCCTCCACCTTTCGTGTGGGGCCACCACAGAAGCACTGCCCCAAGCAGCAAGGGGCATATCCTCACTGGGGAGTGGGCCAGCAGGGTGAAATCCCCTGCTCTGAAACTTGTTGTTGAATGTCAGGACACAGCCATAGGTTCAAAGTGAAATCAGTCATGTGGCAAGTATCTCCAGCATCCTCACATGCAGGCATGCATGTACACACAGGAACACATGTACTGGTATACACACACACACACACACACACACACGTGTATTCATTTCCCTCTGTACACATACAGGTACAATCCAGTGCACAGCTGGTGAACCCCAGTAGCCAGACTACACCTCAAAAATGAGACACAAATGTGTACCCCATTTCAGTGTCTGGAACATACAGAGGATGAGGGAGCTTCCTGGTGTGTAACAACATGACAGGACATGCAGCAAGGACACAGGGCAGTTGCATCATGCTTCAGAGTAGTAAAATTAAATACTACAGGTAGGGCTGGTAGCTCCATCCATTCTAAAGGTTAACAGACACTTCCCATTGTAAGACCCTGTTTTCAGATCCTTATACAAAATTATGTTGACTGTCTGGACTGACATTTATGCGTGCCAGATGTCTGCTTCACATTTCTGCAGTACTTGTTTCTGCAGTTGTAGAAACTGCAGAAAGTAGTAGTTCAGGCACTTAAAATACAGAACTAGGGACAATACGTTGCTTTGTCTTTAAAATTAAAAAATTATTCTTGAGGCCTTTCCTCTGACCATCTCAAGGTCTCCTGTCACCTTTGGAAAAGGTCTGACAAGCTGAATAAGACTGCTTTTGCCCTAAGCATCTGCCTTCTGCCATGCTTATCACTCCTAGTGAATGGAGACCTTGATTTTAACAACTGAAATGCTGAAGATGTTTTAAACAACACCTGCCCTGCACACATCATGGTGCTTACACCTGCAGAGCTCTTGGGTCACCTGTCCATCCACCTTCAGTGGCTGAGAGACCAAGTCTGGCAGAGGAACAAAGCTCTCCCTTTTGACTGTCAGGACCAGGGACCCAGAGCTCTGAACACTAGATACAGGTCAAAAAATCTCATCTCCACCCAGCTGTGCTATATCTACCCCAGCACCTGCCCTCACCCTGTCTGGGAGAGAAGAGACTTGATGGCTGAGGTAGGAGCAAGAGACGAATGTCAACATGAGTGAAAGGGACTCCAGCTCTTGGAGGCACCACATACACAAGTGCTTATAAGAGATTTACTCACCTGCATCTTAAAAGCATCTTTCTTTGCCCATTCTTTGGGTAGAAGGTCACTGCATATTTGTGATGTTTAGGCACCTTCCTTTAAATTACAGCCTAAATATCTTTGTGGAGCGTTTATAACTATTTGTTCTCATGCCAATGCTGTCTTTTATCAGTGGTTTTCACAGAATCACAGAATCACAGAAC
>NW_010177578.1:0-1425 GCF_000695765.1 Mesitornis unicolor
CCTCAGGGGAAGGTTGTGTGGACCCCGTTGGGTTCCTGAGCTCATGTCTGGGTCCCCAGCTGCTCACCTTGGCTGCTGGGCTGTGCACGAGTCCCGTGGTGACCATCCCTCCACTTCGCTAGCCCTGCGGTCCCGCTTGCTCGTGTTTCCCCACACGGGTGGGTGCATTTCCTGGGTGGCCCCAGGGGTCTCTGGGCAGCGGGTGGGGGTGGCTGCAGGCCCCTCCAACCCCCACGCAGCCCGGTACAGCGAGTCGCTTCGCATTGCAGGACAGCGGTGAACGCGCAGTCGGGCGTCTGCACCCCCGCGGGAGGGCTCGTCACAGGTAGAACCCCCAAACCCCCCATGGGTGGGTCTGCAGACCCCCCTTGCCCAGCTCCTGCTCCCCCCTCAGGGTACCCCAAGCATTGTGGACCCCATGGCCCAGGTGCTGCCCGTCCCCACAGGCGCCCTGGTCCTGCTCTCGCTGGCGTACCTCACCTCGCTCTTCTACTACATCCCCAAAGCGGCGCTGGCCGCCGTCATCATCTCGGCTGTGGTCCCCCTGTTCGACGCTGGGATCTTCAGGACACTGTGGAGGGTCAAGAGTGAGGGCACAAACCGGGGGCGCCCGATCCCCCAGCACAGCCCGGCTCTCGCTGCAGAGCAGGCTCTGTCCCTGAGGGCCCTGTGGGGTGGGGACGAGCTGGGGTCACCTCTCTTGCAGGGCTGGACCTTGTGCCCCTCTGCGTGACGTTCCTGCTCTGCTTCTGGGAGGTCCAGTATGGCATCGTGGCCGGGGTGCTGGTCTCAGGGATTCTCCTCCTCTACTCCATCGCCAGGCCCCCAATAAAGGTGAGCTTCATCCCTCCCCGTGGATAGGACAGGGCTCCCCAAGGGCAGCAGGGAGTTGGGGGGCCAGGATGCTTCTGTCCTGGTCCTGCACTTTCCCATGTCCCCAACCTGCCAGGAACCCTTTGCAGAGCAGGACCCCCTGCCCCGAGCAGGAGAGGGGTCATGGCTGTCCCTGTCCCTGCTGGTGCCTGGGCTGCGCACTTGAGGGGTTTCCCTGCGGGATGGGGGCTCCTGGGTGTCCCTCAGCAGGAGGGATGGTGCTTTGCTTTGTCACACGGGCACTTGGGGAAGGTCCCAACCCCCTGTGACTCGTCCCCCTCCTGCGGGGTCTCATGCAGGTGTCGGAGGGGGATGTGCTCCTTGTGCAGCCAGGGAGCAGCCTGCACTTCCCAGCCATCGAGTGCCTCCGGGACACCATCTGTGACCACACTTTGGCAGGTACAAGGCTCCCCGGCCTGCTGGCTCGTCCTGGGGATGATCCTGTGCTTCTGGGGGGGTGGCAAGTGCTGCCCAGACCTGCAGGCTGCGGGTGCGAGCACAGCTTCCCTGCGGCGGGGGCCGGCGCCTGGCCCGAGGCTGTGTCATGGCTCG
>NW_010177579.1:0-8901 GCF_000695765.1 Mesitornis unicolor
GAGAGAGAGAGAGAGAAAGAGAGAGAGAGAATAAAAAAAGGCCAAGGAAACCCTCTTGGATTCATCTCATTTCACTGAAGCAGCCCGGGAGGTAACACACATCTAAACAAATGAATCCCAATAAAGAAAAAAAAAAAAAAGATTGGGAAATCCATCTTTGCTTACACATTATGATTGCTCTCTCCTCCAGGGCAGAGGGTCATCAAAACCTGTAGGCGCCACAACAGGAACTAGGAAATTTAATGCTGCTTGTTGTTTTGATCATATTGGAATCACATCCCATGTAATCCACTTTGCAATTTTGCACACATCCAGTCAGCAGAGTTGGTTTCAAGTCTCCTAATCTCAGGTAATACAGCAAATACTTACATCTCAGCAAAGGAAATTACTTCCTTGACAGTCAGTGGAGGTGTAGTCAATACAAACGAGTCTAAGTTTAAATTTACCTCATCCTAAAATAGTGATCTACATTTGCTTCTAGAAATCAATCAACATCATTCAGTAGATCACCACCAACTACTATGTGCAGCCTTGGCATCTAATACAGGTATACACTGCTACATTTTAGATCTCTACAGCCAGGCAAAATAAATCATGCCCCCAATGTTCTTATTCTTCAGCCTTCCTCATTTCTTCATGTTTATTCCCATCTGCTGTATTTATAACCACACTTCGCCCCACTTAGGCTCCAGATAAAATCAATATACAGCCATGATTTAGCGTGGCCCAGGAACAA
Source organism: Mesitornis unicolor (assembly GCF_000695765.1). Classification (NCBI taxonomy): domain Eukaryota; kingdom Metazoa; phylum Chordata; class Aves; order Mesitornithiformes; family Mesitornithidae; genus Mesitornis; species Mesitornis unicolor. The sequence goes on from NW_010177579.1 coordinate 737, forward strand.
GCCACAGGATCCCTGCTCTGTTACACGATAAACTAGGTTGCTTCAGCAGAAAAGCACATTTAAGCACTGAATGTGTCTCGCTCCATTTATCTCTATATTTTCCTTTCCAAAGTAAAACCTGTTCATGAAGTATCTATAACATAAATAAAAAGCAATAGGAAAGTCTGTTCTAGCTAAATCAAGTTTCATGAGCAGTTACTTTCTTTGTGCCACCACAAATCATCACAAGCCCAAAGTTCACTATTTTGCTAGGACAAAATTCATTGGGCATTTCTGAAATAGAGCCAGGGTTGCATAATTTAATTTCTCATCTCCTATTAAGACTGACAGGCTTACCATAATCAGAATGATAAATGCAGAGTCATACATCTTCTTTCCGACGGTAATGCCCATCAATACTTCAAATGCAAACAATTGTGACATTTGACTTTATAAAAATTACCTGGTGCACCAACACCACTTAATTAAATCATTTTAAAACTGCTTTTGTTACATTTAATGAATGATATATTATACTGCAATGAAACATGCAGCAATACAAATACTTCACAATGCTAACAATTAAGGCTCACTTCACTTACGGCAATTGACAACACAAGTGCTCCTCACTTCATTCAGTTTGTGCATTCCAAATGAACTGGTTATCGAAAAGGGTGCTTCTTTGCTAATGAGTTTTGTAATCAAGGCATCTATTTTAATTTCAAATTGGCTAGATTGGGGGAAATTGCCGAACTAAATGACTGGTTCTAATTAGGATTATAAAAATATTCATCATGCAGCAGAATTAGTGCAAGGTCTTGATTTCCCTGCATTTGCATATAGCTTTAGTTTAAGAGTGTAAAAAAACCCTCCTGATAAATTGTCTTCTTTTTAATGAATTGAACAAACACTATATCTGTTTTAGTCGTCCTTTCATTTAAAGGCGCTGATACATATTCATGATTTGTAAATGAAGTTATTTCGATTCTTCAGTTCATTACCATATTGAAGAAGAGACTTCTGTAAATTGCCTTTAAATATTCCCAATCTCAAGGGTTTGGTATGAGATTTTTTGGTATGTGTTTTTTTTTTCTAACTTTACTAACATTTCAGTTCGTCTGTTTGATTGAGCCCTGCATGCCTGGGAGGTTGCTGGCAGGTGGCTTGTCCAGCGAAGGACACACGATATGTTTGTAGAACCTGATGTTCTCAGAAGAGCATTCAAAAGGCAAAGAGATGAAAGGCTTATTTGTGGTTAAGTCATGGGAACAGGACTCTATCTGGGTTCAGTTTCTGACTTTGTTGTAGTCCTCAGTGGTAGTTAGGCAATGAAACACTTTAATGACCTGTGCGTGAATACACTATGGATACTTTGGGGACAAGGCTTTGTCTGTCAGCTTCATGTTTAATTGCAAGGTCTCTGGGGCAGGAATTGCTTCCTAATATGAATGTGTAATACAATGGACTAGTCAGTATGGTAGGGATTTCTCAGAGCAGTTACTGTAATATGGCTTATATGTAACACGAAACACTAAGCGTTCCTTTATAGCTGGCGAACATGCTCACTTTATTTCATTCCTAAGTGTGGAGTAATTGTTATTATGGCAGCTTCTTCAATTTCTTTCCCCTCTGGGTGAAGAAAAGAATGCAGTAGGTGTGCCTCCAGCTTCCCTTTGCAGGGTGCTCAAATGCCAAGTGACGGGTGCAAGATAAATTTGAAAGCTGAGTATTGTATCTATAGGACTGGAACCACAGTCATCGTGCTCTTCAGATATCAATGAGCCATGATGAGAAATGAGCCCCAGTGTGTTCTCTCACATCATAGAATGAAATAGTGATTCCACCATAAGGATCCATGTGGGAGCAGAAACAGCTTATTTTCCTTGTTAAATATAATGTTCACATCTTGCTAAAAAGCTGAGTTTTACTCAAGAGGTGCAGTCTCAAGCTGTTGCTGATAAAAGGAGAGGTTGCTTACACTGCTGACAACTACAGTTACGTCTAAATTCCAGGACCAGGAGCATTGCTGAGTACCAGGTGACAGCTCTGGGTGTCTGCTGATTGACATCAAAATGAGATGTGAGGCAGCCACTAACTCACCTCTCCTTGTCAGGCCGATACCTCAGTTCCTAAGGAAAGAAAACCTACAGGCCTGGGCTGTATTTACTTTGGATATGCAGCACCACACACTGCTTAATTTCAGCACATTTGCAGCATGCAGCAGTATCATAGAATCAGTCTGTCCAACATTAGGACTTCCAACTCAAAGTGGAATATCATCACCTGAACACAACCCTGAAGTTCCTATGTGCCTAAGTTCCATCAGAGGCACAAAAAAATCTGAGACCAGGGGGTGGGGTACTTGCTGGGAATGAAGGAGAACATAAGTCCTCAGTCTCTGTGCTAGTGAAGCTGAGCAGAGCACATGGAGAGAGAGCTAAGCCAGAAAGCCTGTAGCACTGGCACCTTCTGAGACAGGGACCAAGGGTCCTTGAGGGCTATGAAGGCTCTCTCTCAGCACAGTGATCTGCTATGATCAGGAAAGAGGAGGTGAGTTGTCTTCTCCATCTGTGAATGTGCATATGAAGGTCTGACTTAATTTCTTTATATGTCTTCACAAGAAGCCACATGGAAAGGACAAGGGCCAAGGGGTATAAGTCACACTGGGAGGGCTTCAATCTTAATATACGACAGAATTTTTTTTCAATAAGAGCAAGCAGTCACTGGAACCTCCTCCCCAGTGAGAGTCCCCATCACTGGCAGCTTTCAAGATGTGACTGGGTAGAATGCTTGATAATCACATCTTTCCCACAAAAGGTTGGAACAAATTATCTTTTGGACTCCCTTCCAACCTAGGTTGTTCTATGATTCTATGGAAATGGCTCATTGAAGAATCCCAAAGATGGATGACTGCCTGGAATAAGGTGCCTACATTTTGAGAAGAACATGAACCCACCTTGCCCTCCTCTCACCAAGTCCCATTGGAATTCTTTGGCAGCATTCTACCCAACTAGACACTGCCAAAAAAAACCAAACCAAACCAAAAAACCAAAACCACCAAACAACAAAATTAAACACAAAAAACCCCCACCCTTACCTGTCTAATTGCCCCCTATTGAGGAGTCTGTGCCCAAATTCCAGGGGAGAATTTCTCCCAACAGCAGAGGGGCACTGCCTTATAGGCTCTGGCTCTGTGTGTCTGGACTACTAAGAAAAATTTCCAAAGTAGACCCAGTGTTATCTGTGATTCTTTTTGATAGTCAGGGCTCTGACATGCATCGCATTCAATTTTCAGACCATAACTTGCCATATCTCCAACACTGTAGGAATCTCCTCAGCCAGATCTGATGGTGTCTGCCAGGTGATACAACTTGGTGATACAGCAGAATGTTATCTTGTACATTTTAGTTATCACCTCATTCAAACAGATATTAAGACACCCACTTTCATTAGTTTGCTTAAAAAGGCCTATGGAGGGAGAAAACACTGATTGCCAAACTGCTTGTTTATCCAATGTTCTCAAATTCATAATGGTGTAGCTGGGGAATTTAGAATAGCCTGTTACTGAATTATTCAGTATCTCGCCTATTCCCAGCAGGTTCCCAATCACAGTTTGACCTGTAAGAAACAGGTGGAACTTTCTCTCTTTGCATAGTTCTTTTCTCTTAACAATGGTAGTTTAAAATATTTTAAATATATTTCTCCTTATTTCCCTAATATTTTATCTCTTTTTAAAAAAAATATCTTTTAAACAAATATTCACCCAAGAGAGTTATGCATGTTGCTCTGAAAGAAGTTTCAATGGCATTCTGTGAAAAATTCCATGATGCTGGAAACTCCCATCTGTTTCCACCTCCAGACTGATCCATTCCCCAGAGGAGTATTGGGGTGTGGAAAACTGAGCTTACTGAACATTAGTTGGTACTTCGGAAAAATGAGATAAATGATGGGGCACTTGAAATATTGGTATTGGAAATGCAAGACTAGTTCAAGATGTTCATTCCCCAGCCACTACGAATGGCAGCAACAAAATCTATACCTTATGCATGTGCTGGTAGATTCTGAGTTTTTGCAGCTCTCCATAAAGCAGTTTTCAATGCTTTCTAACAGAAAATATCACAGGTTTTTCATATATTCCCCTTCCCATTACATTTTGAAATGAAGGTAATTTAAAATGGTTTCCTATATATGTTCTGCAAAAAAACCTGTGAAAAGTTGAGGATGAAGCTCCATTTTCCCTTTGTATTGGCTCATATATTCAAGTGCCAACACAAGACACTACCAGTGAGACCCAGCCTGACTTGGAGCAAAATTGGCTATAACATTTCCAGAGTGTCCACCTTCTGTCAAAGGCCACAGGGGGCCATTAACAGAACCAAGATGTGCACACATCAGATTGCACTATTTTATCAACAAAGTAGACATCACAAAGCTACTGGGAAGAGATCCAAGATTTTCAACTCACAAGATGCAATTAATCTCCCAGGGCCTGATAACTGCACAATGCCACACGGCTGCTCGGGGGGAGCAGTACACCCACCCATGCTTGCTTAAAGCTCTGCAAAAATTCCTCCTATGTTTTATATGTTGTGAGATGACATTAGGGTCTACAAATGTGCTACACATTCATGCCCACACGAACAGATTTCTTGGCTAAGCCTTACTGCATTTACTTAATAATACAAGAGAGTTAGCAAGGCAGAGGAGGGTCATAATCGGCTACAAAAATTAAGAACAGGGATTGATATGCTGTTTTGACTCATACTGAGAAAGCATTCTCAATAAATCTGGAGATATCCAAAGAGAAAACAAATGGTGGTGGCTCAGATTTGTCCTTAAATGAACAAAGTAACCACCAGTCATACAGCAAAACGTCTTTCAGAAAGCCTGCTGAGCTCCATCCCTCCCACTGAATCTTCTTCCTTGCTCCTGGGAACAGCCTCAAGCAGGAAAAAGAGGAACAATACCCATGTGTGAGTAGTAAAAAAAGATTTGGAAACTCAACTGATGCTGTATTCAATTATTTCAGCTGATGGGAGAGAAGTGACCAGAAAGTCTTTGGCTTTCTCAGCTATGAAGTCATAAGTCAAGGAGAAGTTCTGCTGAGAAGAGATGGGTTCATCTTAAAGAAGGGGAAGGTCATTTTGGACATAAGGTTGCTGTGAGGCTTGGGCTTTAAACTAGAATCACATGAGACTGGTAGCAAAAGTCCACAGGTAGGTATCAAAACAGATCCATGCAAGGGATAATCTGGGAGAGTGGGGTAACTCAACAGCAAGGCTACAAGAGGAGCAGTGAGAAGAACAGTATCTATCTGCAGAGCGTCCTGCAATGCTAAAAAAGAAAAGAGAATCAGCAGGAGAAGCTGGATACATGAATTTATGACCAAAATTACACATAATAGTGGCACAACAGTGACTGGCTAAAAAAATTCACAACTAGAATATTACCGCAGGAAGGCATCACTTGCTTAGGAGAGGACAGCCTTGCATATCACAGATGTATAGACCCAGTCTGAGGTCTCCTTCTAAGTGAGCTAAAAGCCTGTAGGAAGTTACTATTAGCCAAGTAAAAATCTAACTGCAATACCATATTCTGAAAGCAGTTATCACTTGGCCGCTGTCAAACTGCAGGGGATGTGTAAAGGCTGTGGTTCCACACGGATGTCACTCAGTTGTACACTATTACATTTATTCACTACTGTCTTAGAATAGTGAATACACCTTCTAAGTCTGGGATTGTGAACGCACCTTCTAAAACAGCAATCCACACCAATCCAGAAGCGACAATAATTCTGTTAGAGGACAGAAAACAAAATGTGTTGGGCTTTTTTAGTTTGTTGGCTGTTTTTTATAATCAACTAGATAAATATGATAATATTGTTGTCAAATGTGTAGAAGTTAGCTCAAAAGGAGGAGGGATGCTTAGGATAGAACAACAATTGAAAAAAGAGGCTTGAAACACAGCCATGGAACTTAGCTCAGAAGACCTCAGAGGAAAACTTCCTAACAGGAAGACCCAATATAGTCAGTAGTTTTATTTCACACAAAAACTTTAATGTTGTTTTCTATTTTTCAGACACAAAGCAATTTTAAAATCTTTTGATCTAGGCAGTGACCAAATCAATTATTTGTAGGGCACTAGCTGTTGATATTTCATTTCACTGTGTGGAACAACACACTAGGAAAATTGGATTTTCAGATTCATCATTCCCATTAATTTCCATGTTGACCACAGCTTGATTACAACACCATATTATTATTTTTAACTGAAAGAAAATTAATAATATTAATCTGAAAGCTATTTTTTAATCTCAGAAATGAAATTAAATTTGCAAACTTGTTTACACATTCACAGTAACGAGAGGACAGATTAGATCTTCTCTTAATAGTTTCTACTGCTGGGAGTCAAATTGTATATATTTGATTCGTTCTCAGAGTTATTTGCATTTTTATATCTGCCTCTAAAGTAGTCATTACAAATAGACTTTAAAAGTCAAACACACTTTTAAAGCTTAGAGAGGTGGAAGATTATGGTCTCCCGCTGTAGGAGTGACTGCATGAGACCCAATGAAGCTACTTAAGGATTTAGGATTTTTAGCCTAAAAGACATTTTCTTCTTGTCATTGGTCTAACTCTCATCCAACAGAAGGTCATGGCTGACCTCTGGTTCCCACTCAGCTCTGGCAGCGCTCCCGTTTCCAGACAGGCAGGGGTGTATTACACTGGCCTCTCAGAAGATTTCATCTGGAGACTTCACATAGCACCACTGTTACAATCTACAGCAATGCCTTTGCGCTCTTACAGCGCTGCCCATTATCTCAGCATCAAAAGTAACTGCAGTGAAGCTGCATGATCCTGAGCCAGAGTGACAATTCTTTTACAGCTTTTACTAAGCCAAGATGTGGCTGAGAACAATCTATATGTGGGTTATGTTAAGCCAGCACTTGAACTGGGAAAAGCGCTGCCTCTATGGTTTCAGTAAAGGACCAACTTACAACCAGCACTTGAGGCCATCTTTCTGAACACCAAAGAAAAGCAACATAAGTCACCTTGAATGTAAAGGAAGACATAAAGACAAAGCCTGAACTTCCCTTTGCTCCATTTCCATTTGACCAACAAGCTGCAGAGCACCTCATCTTTGCCATTACACTGTGGACAAATTTCTTCAGTTGTGGGGATAAAATGCAAGCAGCCTCAGGGTGTCTCTAACTCACAGTTCATTTTCCTTGTCTCTCTTCTAAGCAGAAGAAAACAGCTGACATGGGCACTCAGATGTATTAGTTTGAAGGACCAGAAGCAAACATGCTCCTGAGGACTCTCCACAGATGCATTAATTTGAGGAGCAGAAGGAAAAATGCTCCTAAGCCACTATTGCTGTACGGTATTGCTGGACCAGGGGAGCATAATTACAACCTCATAGTCAAGTGCATGTGCGTACTCAGTATTTTGATTTCCCTTTCTGGTGGTTAACATGTCATGAAAAGACTACAAAGCACTGGAAATAGAAGTATGGTGTTACCACCCAAAAGCAAGTGCTTTGCACTCACTACAGTTGGATCTCTTTGCACACCCATACTCAGTATGTCATATTTAGCTTCTCACATCTATGAGTGCCTCATTGGATGCCTGCTTCTTTCAGGGCTGTCTTTGTACAAACAGCAGTACCATTTAAAATGTTCACCTCCAGATTAAAAGTGGCATCAAACATTCTGTGACATCAAATAAATAGATTGGTCTTTCTAGCCTACTTCAAAATCCTTGTTACACTGAACATTTGAGTACACAAAACTCTTTGACATTTGACTAACTCCTTCACACAGTAAGAACTTGATACTATGAAAGGAGTATGTTTACAATAGCTTTGTGCCTGCAAATGTCACTCCAGCAGCATCAGTAACATAGCAGCAAACCACCTGGTGCCTGCCATAGCATTCTGTTAACAAGTGGATGGAAAGGTTACATTGGGCAGTACAGCAGTAGTAGATTATTTGATTATACTCTCAGTAACTACTTGGGTGAAGACTTGCACTAGCCTTTCAAAGGAAATTCTGTCAAATACAAGAGGCACAATATTTTGGGTATATTGTCCTTATAGCTCAGATGGTAGACTGACTAGTTTAGCAAACGTCAAAAATAACTAGGAATTTAAAATCCCACCCAGAACACACACACACATACACCCCC